>NC_037680.1:35919724-36112118 GCF_003255815.1 Theropithecus gelada
CTTGCTCCTGCTTTCACCATATGATATGCCTGCTCCCCCTTTGCCTGCTGTCATGATTGGGAGCTTACTGAAACCTCCCCAGAAGCAGATGCCACTATGCTTCCTGTACAGCCTTCGGAACCATAAGCCAATTAAACCTCTTTCCTTATAAATTACCCAGTCTCAGGTATTTCTTTATAGCAGTGCAAGAACAGACTAATACAATAGCGTTTTCTCGATATGTGCAGTAAGAATGAGTTGTCACTAAGATGGGGAAGACTGTTATAGGGATAGACTTGAGTGGTGAAGTCAAACTTTTGACACTGAACATGTTAAATTTAAGATGCCTCATCAGTGTGCAGGTAGAGAAGTCAAGAAGACAGGAAGACAATTGGCTGTAAGAGTAAAGTGGCTTGCTCCACTTTAAAGAATGTGATATGAAACTTCTATTTTAGGGATGTAGTTGCAAAAAACACAATGATTTACAATTAGGGGATCCATCTTCACAGATAAAATATTGTCTGGCCCTCAACAGACACATAAAAAAATATGGTAAATGAATGTGAAAATTGCATTAAATGTTTACATTTATATGCATATATATTTTTTATGATTTCCTGTTTTGACCTTTTTGATTAAATGAATAGCTATCAAATCCAATTGCATTGGATAAGAAATCTGTTGCTGTAAATTTTGCAAATAATGGTTAAAAGCCATTTTTAAATATGTTAAGTATCCATACTAGAAATATTCTAAATAAAATGGTTAACAGACTTCTTTCTCCTTAATTGTCAATTTCTGATACCCAGAATTATTTAATAAAATCAGTTTGATATTTCCTACGTGTTAGTTTTATCACTGTAATATAGTGATGCCCTCATTCAATGACTAGGACTTTGTCCCTATGCTAAATGGCCCCAGCCAGACTGCTTTCAAGTTTTTCAGTTTCCTCTCTTATTAGAAGGTGTGACCTGCTTGCTGCCTAAATGCTTATTTAAAGCTAATCTTTTCAACATTATTGGCTTAAATAAATGACTTTTTTTTACAGGTCTACTTATGCCAAATTTTTGGCAAAAGTCACCTTTACACTGCTAACTCAGAAACTATCAGTAAGGCAGATTTCATACTCAGAATCTGAATGTACAAGTCAGTCATTTTATATGTGCTTAGAAGTAGATTATTGTTTTTATAGTAATTATTTTACAACATCAGCTTTAACTTTAAAATTTCACATTAAACCTAAGAACCCATTGCTATTTACTGTTTATTGATCATCTATACATTGTGGTAATGATATTACGATTATAATTTTTTACATCTGACACAGCAAAAAAGAATTTGTGAGGATCTCAAGACTAAAAGTTATTACTTAACCCTTGAAAATGTGTTTTATTTTGTGACCCAAACAGTTTTGTTTTGATTTTTTGTAGGGAAAGTGCTCGGCTGTATACGCAAATCTGCTGAACAAACATAAATAAATCACCTACATAGAATTCAGAATTTTTCTTGTAAATTACTACTAACCTTGCTACCAAGCTACCTTAAAAGTGTTATCAATCCATTTTCAGTTGAACCAGTTTATCAACTTCAGGCTTCTAAGTATCTTACTAAAGAAAAAAAAATTTAAGGAAGACCAATAATTATTACTTTTGTTCTGTATCCAAACACTACTGATATAAATGAATTATTTATCTTGAACGTTAAAAGACTTAAATCCTAGCACTTTGGGAGACTGAGGCAGGAGGACTGCTTGAGACTAGGAGTTCAAGAACAACCTGAGCAACAAAATGAGATCCTGTCCCTACTTAAAAATAGCATAAAACATTTTTTAAAAACTAAAGAATAAAAATGTATTGAAAAATTAAAATTATTCCAGATAGAATATACTGAGGTTTGCATAATATAAACTCTAAAACTAAAAAATAAATTGATGTATAAAAGCTAAAATTTAGATTTTCCACTAACAGTTTGATCCTACAAGATCTTACAAGAGTTCACTACCTAAGATCTGAAGAGTTCACTACCTAAGAAATAACATTTCTCTCCTCCCTCAAGTACATCTTCCACAATGCCAATAGACATACCTTCCTAAAACCTAAATCTCACTAAACCTAATCATGTCTCTTCCCCTTTTTAATAACTTAACATAAAAATGGGAGGAAAAACTTTAATAATATCCTATCACCTGCAACTTTCTTAATTGCCTATCTAAACCTCACCTTCCAATGTTATGTGCCAGCACTTCCTACAATACCTGAACTTTAAACCTGCCTGTCCTTTCCCACTTTGCACATCTGGACATACTTCAATTCACTCATCAAAAATTCACTAAAATCGAAACTTTTTAACCAGCTAATATTTATTGACTAAATTACCAAGTTTAAGGCCCAGTGCTGTATTGTAAATATGTAACTTTTAAGATGCAGTCCTTGCCCTCAAAGTTTAACAATCTGGTGCATTTCTCCCTAAAACCTTACCCCTCTCAGAGCTACCTTTTACATTATCTAATTCTCCGGATGTACTTATCATACTATACAGTAATTATTTACATGACTGTTTTCCCCTACTAGTCTGCGAACAGAAAGAAGCAAAATGAATTACCAAAGTAGTTGTTCAATGCTGCAATTGTATACAATATATCAAGAGCAAAAACAAAACAAAAAAAGGCCAGGAGCAGTGGGTAACGCCTGTAATCCCAACACTTTCGGAGGCCAATGTGAGCGCACTGCTTGAGCCTTGGAGTGTTAAGATCAGCCTGGGCAACACAGTTGAGACCCCCTCTCTACTAAAAATTACACAAATTAACTGAACATGGTGGCATGTGTCTGTAGTCCCATCTACTCGGGAGGCTAAGGCAGAAGGATAGCTTGAGTCTGGAGCTTGAGGCTGCAGTGAGATATGATTGTACCATTACACTTCAGCCTGCGTAACAGACAGACCAAGACCCTGGCTCAACAGAAAAAAAAAAAAAAAAAAAAAAACTGCTTGCCAAATGAAACAAAATGTGGTAACACCTTACCATTATATAACCATATTTAAATGAGCCTTCATTTTAATCTATAAGATATATTTATGAATTAATGGTGAATCATCTCAGCCAACAATAACTCCGATATAGGTTGGGTGTAGTGGTTCATGCCTGTAATCTCAACACCTTGGGAGGCCAAGGTGAGAGAACTACTTGAGCCCAGAAGTTGGAGGCTGCAGTGGGCTATGACTGGCCACTGCACTCCAGCCTGGGCAACAGAGTAAGATCTTCACTCACACACACACACACACACACACACACACACCCCTCTCTTAAATATGACCACAGTCCATTATTTCCCCAACGAAGACAATTCTTCAGTGGGGAGGGTCCATCCCAAACTTTGCAGATGTTTAGCACTGCTGGCCCTGCAGACTCAATATCAATAGCTCGGTTTAGTCATTATGACAAACCAAAACATACAACACATTAAAAAATGCTCCCTAGGTGAATAAGCAGACCCTGAGATGAGAACCAGTGCTTAGCTTTGTAGCTCTTTTTGACTTTATTTATAAATAAATCATATATTCCATAGAAAATACTTGCCATGCATCTCTAAAACAAAAACAAAATGTAAGTAAAATAAAAATTGTAATATGAAATTATTTCCTCAAATACTGGGAACACATTTTATATAGTCAGCCACTCTACCTTAGGGAGATATACATAAGCAAAAAGACTAAAGGCAGGTTGAAGCAGTAAGGACCAGAAAGAAAATATGGCATCTAAAGTCTACATGCAGATGCCAGAATTAAACAAACTAATTTCTTCAAAAGCAGGATTTTCAAGATGGTCTTTTAAAATGTGGGAAGAAATCATAAAGAATCTAACTTTTATTAAGAGAACAAGAAAAGTTTGCTAACTACTAATATTTAACACATGGATGAAGACTGCTGCCACTCACAGGATTGAATATTACGCTTTTTATGCCAAGCTACCTGGCAGGAAGAGTGTGAATTCCACATTGTAGAGGAACTCACAGTGGTATCCTTACTCACACTGCTCAGAATCATAATTTATGGGTCTATAATGAAGTAGATTTATAAATTATACTATTCTAAGCAAACTTTCATAAAAAGTGAGAGGTCTTTAAAAAGATTCGTTCCAAAAAACACATGGATTAAACATAATACTAGTTAACAGGATCACAAGAAATAACACAAAGTGCGAAAGCTGATGCTTTTGCTGCTAGTTACCAGCCACACTGTGAGGAAAAAACAATGATCTCAGCCAAAAAATAACTATAAATTTAAGAAGAAACTATTTGAGTTACCATATTTATTATTGTTAACAATCACCCTAAGTTTCTAATTCACTTTGAGAAACTGGCTAATAAGAATATAAAGCATTTGCAGTTAGCAAAATATCTTAAGACACTGTTTATATAATCTTTATGTCATCCTATTTCGTTTATATAATATTAGTGTATATCTGACATAAAATACTAGAATATTAGTAAATTTATATAATCCATAAACAAATATACTGGTGATCCATGCTCCAAAACATTTTTATTGATAGGGAAACACAAAATAGTTCTAAGACCATCATTATAGAAGACAGGAGTCTAAAATAACGTAGTCTAAGAAGAATTTCCCAAACCTTTAAGTCAACCAGATTTAAGGATACCCAGCAAGGCCGGGCCCAGTGGTTCACACCTGTGATCCCAGCACTTTGGCAGGCCGAGGCAGGCAGATCATTTGAGGTCAGGAGTTCGAGACCAGCCTGGCCAATGTGGTAAAAACCCATCTCTACTAAAAATACAAAAATTAGCCAGGCATGGTGGCAGGCACCTGTAATCCTAGCTACTTGGGAGGCTGAGGCAGGAGAATCACTTGAACCTGGGAGGCAGAGGTTGCAGTGAGCCAAGATCACGCCACTGTACTCCAGTCTGGGCAACAAGAGCAAGACTCCATCTCAAACAAACAAACAAACAAACAATAACAACAACAAAAAACCACCCAGCAAGAACTGGCTATTGTTAATCATCCACTCAAAAAAAAACAAAAACAAAAAACAAGTAAAAGCTCCTCAAAAATAGGCCAGGTGTGGTGGCTCACGCCTGTAATCCTAGCACTTTGGGAGGCCAAGGTGGGTGGATTACCTGAGGCCAGGAGTTCAAGACCAGCCTGGCCAACATAGTGAAATCTCATCTCTACTAAAAATACAAAAACTTAGCCAGACGTGGTGGTGGGTGCCTATAATCCCAGCTACTAGAGAGGCTGAGGCAGGAGAATTGCTTGAACCCAGGGGCAGAGGATGCAGTGAGACAAGATCGTGCGACTTCACTCCAGCCTGGGAGAAAGAGCAAAAGTCCGATTAAAAATAAATAAATAAACAAACAAACAAGCATATACGGGAATAGATTAGATACAAGAATTGAAAATTTTAAAGATAACAATCAGTGAAAAGATGCTTTAACTCAGGGTCTCAAAGCAAAATAATTTTAAAACGGTATGCCATTCCCTAATTGCAAAAATGGCGGGGGGGCATGGTGAAATGGAAAGAAGCAAATTTTTAGCAATCTCTAATAGTTCTTCTATTCACAATCTGGACTTTATCAGATTTACTTACATTTCAAGAGGAAAATAAAAAGTGTAAAACAGCACTTTTAAAAGGCTTCTAACTAGCTTTTAAAAATCATTTTTACATTTAAAATTTTTATTTTTAAACATTTCTTGAGTTGATAAACATGTAACATTAAATCTGCTTACATTTAATAGTATTTTAATGCATTCTTATCAGATTATAAAATCTATATCTCTGTTTCTAGGTTCACTTAAGTAGTATCTGTGAAAACATTTTGTCCACAGTGGGCTGACATGAAATAATATCAAATCTCATTGCCTAAAAAGTAGATGTTACTACTTATGAATAAAAATCACATTATAAACATTTAAAAGTATAACCATTACATAGAAATGAAAAGTTCTTTTCCAACTATTAAAAGAGCTCTTTCCTAAAAGCTTTCTAGGCAAGTGAACAACTCTGAAGCAAATGAAAATTAAGTTCCAGACTTTTTTTTTCTGATCAACAGGCTTCCATTACACACTTACTTCCATTAGAACAGGAGTTGTAATGGGACATGGCAACTACAGGTGAAGAGTTATCTCATTAATTTCAGTTGCTGGGTTTCTTGCCAGTTCCCCAGTCTACTTCTGTTTCTATGGCAACAAAGGTAGGATAAGGAAAACAGAAGGAACCACTTTCAGATAACAGCTAAGTGGGGAGAGTCAAAGTATTGAATGGCATATACAGTAATTTAATTTTAAGAAAATAATCTAAAATATTTTTTAAAAGAAGGAAATTGCAGTTCATACAACCTTAAAAATACTCAAAGGGAGGACCTTGCCATTCCAATATTTTTCCTTGATTGTTTTCATGAAAACATATTTAAATTTTACTGATAACTTTTCTAGAAATTTGATTCCACTCCTACTATGGGTGGCCCAAAACCCAAAAAACAAAACCAGAAATTATCAAATGCCCAGATTCATTTTCTAGCAAAAATCACAGTACTTGAAGTAATGCTTTTTAAAAAATATTCTATCATATTTTGTGATCCTAGTTAGGAATTCACTTTAAACTCTTACTTTCTTTAAAATAATTGATTCTAACATGGCCCTTTAAGCTAAGCAAAGCAGCTACATTTAAGTTCGAGACCAGGCTGGGCAACAAGGCAAGACGCTATCTCTACAAAAATTATTAAAATTAGCCAGGCATGATGGTGGGTGCCTGTATTCCCAGCTACTCAGGAGATTGAGGCGTGAGGATCTGCTGAGCCTGGGAGGTTGAGGCTACAGTGAGCCATGTTTGCACCACCAAACTCCAGCCTGGGCAACAGAGTAAGACACTGTCTCAAACAAACAAAAAAACAAAGAAAAAGAAAAAAAAACAAATAGACCTATCTGTTAATATGAATCTTCCACATAGATATACTGTGTATCAATAAATTACATACAATGTGTCTGGAATGGACATTTCCTCAGTAGATTTACTAAGAAATTCTGGGATCATGTTAAGTCTGTAAATATTCAATATCATGAATTTTATTTATTCATTTATTTATTTATTTTTAGAGACAGGGTCTTGCTATATTGCCTAGGCTGGTCTTAAACTCCTAGGCTTAAGCCATTCTCCTGCCTCAGTTTCCCAGTGCTGGGATTACAGGTATGAGCCACTGCACCTGGCCCAATATCATGACTTTAACAGATTTTTTAAAACTGCTTGTTCTTTTCCAAGTTGCTTTATATTCAAAATTATCTTCTTTCCTCTCTCACAACATTCCCATTCTCAAAAGAGACTGTCTGTCTCAATCTCATCCACTCACTTTGGTGGAAGCAAGTTGCCATGTCAGACACAGCACCATGGAAATGACCATGTGATCAAGAACTAAGGCCTCCCACCAACAGAACAGGGACAAGGAAAAAAGGCCTGCCAAGGACTATATGAACTTGGAAGCAGATCTTCTAGCCCCAGTTGGGCCTTGCAATGACTGCTGCCCCAACTGACAGTGTGACAGCCACCTCTTGAGAGACCTTAAGCCAAAACCACCTAACTAAGCCACTACCAGATTCCTGAACTACAGAAACTCCAATAACAAATATGTTTTAACCTGTTAAGTTTTGAAATATTTGCTAAACAGAATTAGATAAATTAATAAAGTATCTTATTCATCTCTTTATTCCCTCTCACCCCAACACTGAGTTCCCTGCCTGGAGAAGATACTTAGTAAATAAACGACTAAGCAAAGTCTTAAGATTTGTGATGCAGTTTGGCCAAAACTCACGCCACATGGGCCTACTCTACTGCCAAGGGAAACAAAAATTTAAGCCCCCAACTCCATATGACAACTAAAGTAATAAAAAGAAAATTCATGTTCACTTAATAAAACATATGATATGCAATCTGTGCCATCAGAGAACAAAGAGTATGGCCAAAATCTATATTCTCACCTTTATCTATCATTATTTTCCTCAGTGATCATGCAAACTTTGGCCAAATCTCTGTATTTTACCTTTGTAGAATCTGGAATGTACTTCTATGTATTCTATCAGTTGAAATCTTACCCCTCTTAACAATAATGTTCCTGCGAGGAAAAATTGTGGAAGACTTTAACAAAGGGAAAAAAAGATTATGTCCTATCTAGGGCATCATACCAAGTTATCTGTCCCTTTCAGAAATGTTTTGGGGGTTGTTTTTCATGGTAAAATACACATACCAGTAGTCCCCACTTATCCATGTTTTTACTGTGAGGTTTCAGTTACGAGCAGTTGGCCAACGTCCAAAAATAATAAAAGGAAAATTTTAGGAATCAACAATTCACAAGTTTTAAATTGTGTGCCATTTTGAGTAGCATAATGAAATTTCATGCCTTCCCCCTCCATCCTGCCCGGGACACAAATCATCCCTTTGTCCAGCATATCCACTCTATAAACGCTACCTGCCTGTTAGTCATCTAATAGTTGTCTAGTTATTAGATTGACAAAACATAGTCATCCACTGGGGGTTGGGCAGCAACCACTGAGTGTCTTGGAACGTATCTCCTCGGGGACAAGGCAGGGACTACTGTAATGTAACATTTGCCATTTTTGCCAGTTTTTTAAAAAGCCTACATTCTCCTATCCAAGTACTAACCAGGCCTGTCCCTGCTTTGCTTTAGAGATTAGAGATCAGGCACATTCTATAACCATTTTTAAGTGTACAATTAGCTGGTATTAAGTGCATTCACAACAGTGTGCAACCTCCACCACTATCCATTTGCAGGCCTTTCAATTCTCTTTGAACTAAATTCTCAGACAATAAAAACACTGAACTTCCAATATTCTGCATGTGCATTAAAAAACAAAAAATAATTAGAAAAACTAAGTATTTTAGTTTTTAAGATCTTAAGAACCCAAGTTTACAAAAGAAAGGTAAATCTTTGGCAAATGGGACTAATTTAATAAATTCAAATTTTAAAAATGTATGGCTTTAACCAATCAGACAAGCTAGGATTAATCCTATATGTTTACAACATGAAACAGATAAATTTCCATGTTCATGTAAATTGAATCATTATTTTGACAGGTTTTTTTTTTTTTTTTTGACATGTAATCTTGCTTTGTTGCCCAGAATGGAGTGCAGTGGTGTGATTATGACGTGCTGCAGCCTCCGCCTCCCAGGCTCAAGGGATCCTCCCAGCTCAGTCTCCCACGCAGCTAGGACTATAGGTGCATGCCACCATACCCAGTGCATTTTTCGTAGTTTTTGTAGAGACAGGGTTTCACCATGTTGCCCAGGCTGGTCTCAAACTCCTAACCTCAAGCTATTTGCCTGCCTTAGCCTCCCAAAGTGCTGGGATTACAGGCCCAAGCCACTAGGCATGGCCCAGCAAATTTTTATTTCAACAATAAGTATATTTTGTAGCATGGTGGCTTGAAGATACTTTTCAGATCTTTAGGTAACCTAAAACTTTGGACTGATATAAAATAATTATTCAATGGATAATAACTTCTAATTAAGATAAAATACTGAAACATTGATTACTATGCATCATTTTAAACATACACTTTTTTTTTGTTTGTTTTTCAAACGGAGTTTTGCTCGTTGCCCAGGCTGGAGTACAATGGCATGACCTCGGCTTCCCGCAACCTCCAACTCCTGGGTTCACGTGATTCTCCTGCCTCATCCTCCTGAGTAGCTGGGATCACAGGCATGCGCCACCATACCTGGTGAATTTTATATTTTTAGTAGAGATCGGGTTTCTCCATGTTGGTCATGCTGGTCCCAAACTCCTGACCTCAGGTGATCTGCCCACCTCAACCTCCCAAAGTGCTGGGATTACAGGCTAAACATATGCTTTTGTTTCTTGCTTTTATATACTAATGACAAGCTGTTTTAGGTCCTGTTAGTGGAAGTGTCAATTTTTGCCACTTTAAGAGGTGAAAAAGAGATATGTGTGCTGTAAAAAGTGGTGTTGTGTGTGCTCATGAACTCTACTTGCCTGCTAAAATGCTGGTATATGACACAGTTCTCAATTATTCATCTCCAACTTTTCTCTGTAAAACAGAAATTAGTCACTTCAACTAAAAGTTACAACTAATATGATTCATTGAGATTTGTTACATAAGTTTAGCCTAAAGCTGCCTCCTTACATATTTTAAGTTCAGCCTAAAGGTTTCTCTGTACATTCTGAACTATATCTAACAAGTGGAGGTATAAACAGTTCATAGCCCGCTCTTGTGCCAGGCACCCAGTTTTGGCAAATCAAATGTGGCTAATTGTTCCAACTGTGTTCAACCAAGGCAAACACCAAGCGGTAATCAATCCAGCTATTTCTGTACCTCACTTCTGTTTTCTGTATGTCACTTTCCTTTTTCTGTCCATAAATCTTCTTCCACCACTTCACTATGCTGGAGTCTCTGAGTCTACTCTGGCTCGGGAGGCTGCTTGATCCATGAATTGTTCTTTGCTCAATTAAACACTTAAATAAATTTGGCTGAAGTCTTTCTTTTACCAGACTATACCAGGAGCAATAGTGACACGGAATCACAGCTCGGAGTGTGCATTTATTTTCAAAAAGGAGTAGTATTGTTCTAAAGAAGGGATTCTTGTGCATTTTGGTCTCCTGGCCTCTTTATACTCTTAAGACTTGTTGGAAGACTCCAAAAGAGCTTTTATTTTACATAGGTTGTAACTCTTGATGTTTACCATATTGGAAATTAAGACTGAGACATATTTTTAAGTGCTTATTTACTGTTCCATTTGAAGACAACAATGATTAATATATTGCATATTAGCAAATTTTAGTTTTATAAAAATATGTGTGACACCACAGATCCCGTTAGAGAGAAGCACTGCCCTAAATGTCTGTTTGTTCAAGAATATAAAAATGAAGGACATAACCTAGAAAGTAAATTTTATTTGTCTTGATTTATAACAGCTAACATAGAAAAGAAGCTACCAAACATTTTATTTTTGTTCTTTCTCCACTGTTTTTATATTTTTAAATTTTTTATTTCCATAGGGTACTGGGGAATAGGTGGGGTTTGGTTACATGAGTGGTGATCTGTGAGATTTTGGTGCATCCATCACCTGAGCAGTATACACTGCACACAATTTGTAGTCTTTTATCCCTCAGCCCCCCTTCCCGACCTTTCCCCCTGAATCCCCAAAGTCCACTGTGTCATTCTTATGCCTTTGCATCCTCATATCATAGCTTAGCTCCCACTTACGAGTGAGAACATACAGTGTTTGGTTTTCCATTCCTGAGTTACTTCACTTAGAATAATAGTCTCCCATCTTATTCAAGTTGCTGCAAACGCCATTAATTAATATCTTTTTCATATGATGACTTCTTTTCTTCTGGGTAGATATCCAGTAGTGGGATTGCTGGATCAAATGATTGTTCTACTTTTAGTTCTTTAAGGAATCTCCACACTGTTTTCCATAGTAGTTGTACTAGTTAACATTCCTACAACAGTGTAGAAGTGTTCACTGTTCACCACATTCAAGCCAACATCTATTATTTTTTGGCTTTTTGATTATGGCCATTCTTGCATGAGTAAGAATGGTGGTATCGCATTGTGGTTTTGATTTGCATTTCCCTGATCAATAGTGCTGTTGAGCATTTTTTTCTTGTTTGTTGGCCATTTGTATATCTTCTTTTGAGGACTGTCTACTCATGTCCTTAGCCCACTTTTTGATGGGACTGTTTTTTTTCTTGCTAATTCATTTGAGTATTTAAAATGTTCGAAACATTTTAAATTTTAGAAAATTTCACTCAACATTGATGGACTTGCTTCCTTAGAATACCAGTTAATTCCTTCATCTTCAATGTGAAAGGCTATTCTATACCTTCTGTGTAAAGTACCTAAATAGCAGAAATCCTGTATTCTAACAGAATAATTTTCTGTGCTTAGGTTGAGTTCATGATGTCCTTGATCATCTAAAGGAAAAAAAAAATGAATAGGTTCCTCCTCAGGTATGAAAGAGGTAAGGTCTCACCTTTTTAAATTTTTTTTGAGATGGAGTCTTGCTCCGTTGCCCAGGGGAGTGCAGCGACGCAAGTCAGCTCACTGCAACCTTCACCTTGCAGGTTCAAGCGATTCTCCCGCCTCAGCATCCCAAGTAGCTGGGATTTCAGGCATGTGTCACCATACCCTCAGGTGATCCGCCCGCCTTGGCCTCCCAAAGTAATGGGATTACAGGAGTGAGCCACCTCGTCCAGCCAGGCTTTCCTGTCTATGTTTTATTGTTACTCTGATTAAATAAGTAACCAAAGCTTGTTTCTCAGGCAGCCACGACTCTATCTCACTCAAACCCCAAATATCCTAACAACTCTCTATTTGTGTTCCCCCAGTCAGATCCTAAATATAGAAAAATAAAATAAAACTTTCACAATACACTAAATACACCAAACTATCTTTAAGATTTCCCAGTGTGCCTCAATAAGACCACATAGACCTATTTTTTTTTTTTTTTCTGAGACGGAGTCTTGCTGTGTCGCCTAGGCTGGAGTGCAATGGCACGATCTCCGCTCACTGCAATCTCCGCCTCCCGGGTTCAAGCGATTCTCCTGTCTCAGTCTCCTGAGTAGCTGGCATTACAGGTGCCCACCACTACGCCCAGCTCGTTTTTGTAGAGACAAGGTTTCACCATATTGGCCAGGATGGTCTTGAACTCCTGACCTTGTGATCCGCCTGCCTCAGCCTCCCAAAGTGCTCGGACAACAGGCGTGAGCCACTGCGCCTGGCCGACTTACTCTTTTACTTCATAGAAAAAGAGCTGCTGGAAAGAACTGGGTGTACTTGATATGTTACTCTCACAAGAACTGCATGGGAAAAGTGTGAAATCAAGAGAGATATTTAGCTTTTCCTAGGTTAATATTATATAGATAATGTGTTATTAGTACAAATATTTCAGAAAACTTATGTTTTATGAGAAATCCCTGGGAATGTATCAATGTCTTTACTGTCCATTATAATTTTACTTTCGGAGGAAATACTGATCGAAAACTCAAGAAATAATTATGGGCGGGTGTGGTGGCTCAGACCTGTAATCCCAACACTTTGGGAAGCCGAGGTGGGTGGATTACAAGGTCAGGAGTTTGAGAGCAGCCTGGTAAAACAGACCAGCCTGGCCAACATGGTGAAGTCCTGTCTCTATTAAAAATACAAAAATTAGCCAGGCATCTGTAATCTCAGCTACTTGGGAGGCTGAGGGAGGAGAATTGAACCCAGGAGGCAGAGGTTGCAGTGAGCCAAGACTGAGCCACTGCATTCCAGCCGGGTGACAACAGTTAGACTCTGTCACATAAGTAAATAAATAAATAAATAAAATATAGCTGTTAACTGGGTGTGGTGGCAAAAGTGAGACTCTGTCTCAAAAATAAATAAAAAATAAAATATAGCTGTTAACCGAATATGGTGGCTCATGCCTGTAATTCTAGCAGTTTGGGAGGCCAGGGAGGGAGGATCACTTAAGGACCAGCCTGGCCAACATGGTGAAACCCCGTCTCTACTAAAAATACAAAAAATTAGCTGGTCTTGGTGGCACACGCCTGTAATCCCAGCTACTCAACCTATTGAGCAACTGACATTTTACCTAAAGTGTCATATTTGAGAACTATGCTCACTTAAACAGGTATAACAAGTTACTTTTAAGGAACTAATGTCGACTTTACGAGCCCTCCCTAGAAAACTAGCCTGGTCCCTGTCTTACAGGGACTCAGCCTTTTAAGTGATAAGGAAGATCACTTCCTGGCAGGCCACAAACTTAAGAAATCTGAGGGACTGCCGAGCATGGTGGCTCAAGCCTGTAATCCCATCATGTTGCAAGGCTGAGACAGGTGGATTACCTGAGGCCAGGAGTTTGAGACCAGCCTGACCAACATGGAGAAACCCCGTCTCTACTAAAAATACAAATTTAGCCGGGTGGTGGCTCATGCCTGTAATCCCAGCTACTTGGGAGGCTGAGACAGGAGAATCGCTTGAACCTAGGAGGTGGACGTTGCCATGAGCCGAGATTGCGCCATTGCACTCCAGCCTGGGCAACAAGAGGGAAACTCTGTCTCAAAAAAATAAAAATAAAAAAAAAGAAATCTGGGGCCACGCACGGTGGCTCACGCCTGTAATCCCAGCACTTTGGGAGGCCGAGGTGGGCGGATCACAAGGTCAGCAGATCAAGGCCATCCTGGCTAACACGGTGAAACCCCATCTCTACTAAAAATACAAAAAATTAGCCAGGTGTGGTAGCGGGAGCCTGTAGTGCCAGCTACTCGGGAGGCAAAGGCAGGAGAATGGCGTGAACTCGAGAGGTGGAGTTTGCAGTGAGCCGAGATTGCGCCACTGTACTCCAGCCTGGGCGACAGAGCGAGACTCCACCTCAAAAAAAAATTAAAATAAAAAAAAAGAAATCTGAGGGATAGTTGGGGGTACTATAGTAGGTAAAATCTGGTAGAATGTCCCAGGCTTGCTTTCTAGCCTGAGTAGAGGAAACATCAGTAATTTTTAAATGTCCTAGCTCAGATTCCTTAGAAAAAGTTACAAAGTTAATTTTGTAGCTTTAGTAGTTGTACATAGTGCATAGGCTCAAGATATGCACAAGTTAACTCAAGGAAGCCTATATGGTTAATATTTTTGCACACCTATGTAAATAAGCCATACCTCATAATGAGACCAGCCTTTTGGGGGGGATCAAGAAAAATCTTTAAGATAATTATATGATCACATTGCTCCAAAAATCTTACCAGAACCATTCCTGCCAAATAATTCAGAAACAAATATAATTCCCTAACAAATTGAGGCATATATGATTATCCATAACAATCAAGAATATATAAATTAAAATAATAATATTCTCATTGTTTAAAAAAATGAAAAAATATTCTCAACTTCCAATTGCAAGAGTATATAAAATGACACTAATTCTTCTGAGGGGGATTTTTGTGGATATGTGAAAAGAGCCTTTAAAATCTGAATAACATACATTCACATGATCCTGTCCCGAAATCCACCAAACAGGGCAAAAAGGACCAAAATTAGTGTGGGAACCAAGGAAAACACCAGTACTATTTTAATAACACTGATTCCATAAGCATATGCCCTAAGAGGGCAAAGTTCACAATTTAGTAAGTAAGAGAATATTCAGAAATGTCCTAACGCATAACTTTCATAGCTGATGTTTAGAATCATGGGGGGCCTATAAAGAGAAGTGGAGAATCACAGATCTTGGGACACATGTTCGCAGAGCAGAAAATAATAGAGCTACTTTTTTGGCCTCATCGTCTTTATTTTTCTCAACCTTTCATTAGGGTTGAGGAGACAGCTTTGAAGGTGAGGATCAAATCTGACTAAGCAGACAAAAGCTCTGACTCATCATACAAAACTCAGAATCCACAGGATTACAGAGAGTCATTCTCTCCCTCCTCCCACTCACATCTTCAGGTGTGCCAAGTTCTCCTTAAAGCAGGGAAACTGCTAAAATCAGAGTTCCACCCTCACATACAGAACAACAGCAAAGATCTCAACAGACTCAGAGAAAAAGTTCTAGGAAAAAACATATGGAAACTATACTTCCTGTTGCCTAGCTCTTCTTGCCCCTTATTCCAAGTATTTAAAATGATCAACATCTATACCTGTAGCACAAATCATAAAACAAGGAACAAAAAAAAAAAACCCTTCAACAACACTGAGGTAAAAAAGCATTACCATGTTTCCCAAGCATTTAATAAAATTCAACTTCCTTTCCTGATTTAAAAAGTCTGCAGTATCACTTGCACCCGGGAGGTCAAGGCTTCAGTAAGCCGAGACTGTGCCACTGCACTCCAGAATGGGTGACAGAGTGAGACCCTGTCTCAAAAGAAGAAGAAAAAAAAAAAAGGCTGGGCACAGTGGCTCACGCCTGTAGTCCGAGCACTTTGGGAGGCCGAGGCGGGTGGATCACGAGATCAGGAGTTCAAGACCAGCCTGGCCAACATGGTAAAACTCCGTCTCTACAAAAAATACAAAAATTAGCCAGGTGTGGTGGCAGGTGCCTGTAATTCCAGCTACTCCGGAGGCTGAGGCAGGAGAATCACCTGAACCTGGGAGGCAGAGGTTGCGGTGAGCAGAGATTGTGCCATTGTACTCCAGCCTGGGAAACAGGAGCGAAACTCTGTCTCAAAAAAAAAAAAAAAAAAAAAAAAAAAACCAAGATAGAAATAGATGCATGCTTGCTTAACATGATCTTTAAAAACACGTATAACAAACCAAAAGGTAATACCATAAAAAAAGACTAAGTACTAGAATCATTTCCAAAGTCAGGAAAAGATAAGAGTGTCCAATGTTACCAATACATTGCAAATAGTAGTCAGCTTAATTTCATTCTTCATACAATAAAGTTACAAATACTGAAGGTGGAAAAATTACCTTTATTTGTATATGATTATATATCTAGAAAACCCTAGAAAATCAACTGAAAAATTACTAAAAACCATAAGAGTTGAATAATTCAATCAACAGTCAGTAGGATGTTTTGGGGAAAACTGGACTCTTTTGGAAAAAAAGTAAGTTGGGAATCTAAACTTCACTTCTTTCACTTAAACAGACTCCATCATGCATAAAGATTTCAGTTTAAAGCAAGATAAACCTAGGAGCCATAAGTGAAAAAAACGATACACTGGTCTTCTACACCCATATTTATCGCTATATTGTAAACAACAATCTAGCAGTAAAAAATTCCACCATACATATCAGAAATGGGAGTAAGAAACAGGAAGAGGAGAACTAAAAAAGATAACCTAGCATTGGCATGCTAGAGCTTGCTCATAGTGGCTCACAAGAGTCAACTGTTAATTCTTGGGAATTCTTGCAATCTAGTTGTTAAAAACAATCATTATTAAATAAATTATATAAACTTACAGTCAATAAATTATAATAGGGTAATAAACACTCAAAACATCACTTCCTAATTATTTTACATTTTATTATTTATGCTGTAGGAAGTTATTTTACATCTATAGTATGATTATGATGAAAATACTATATAATGATTGTACAACTACATTTCTCAACTTTGTTCAGTTGCATTAAGTTGTAGGATTGAAACAGGCCATGGTGGCAGTATTTACACAGGAAAAGAGTAGACACTACAAATCAAGGCTCTCTTTGCCACATATACAAACCAGTTAATATTTTCCAGAATACCACTATATATAAAATATTCATATTCTTTGATCTAGCAATTCAATCGCTAAGAATGAATCCTACAGAAATAACTTAGAATAAAAAAAGCTGAGGGATGTTTGATGTTATTTCATTCCATCATATAATAACATATAGTGAGGCTAGGCATGGTGGCTCACAACTATAATCCCAACACTTTGGAAGGCTAAGGAGGGTGGACTGCTTGAGGCTGGGAGTTCAAGACCAGCCAGGACAATATAGTGAAACACAATGTCTAATAAAAATACAAAAATTAGCTGGGCGTGGTGGCATGTGCCTGTAGTCCCAGCTACTCACGAGGCTGAGGCAGGGGAATTGCTCGAACCTGGGAGGCGGAGGTTGCAGTGAGCCGAGACTGTGCCACTATACTCCAGCCTAGGCAACAGAGCGAGACTCCTTCTCATAAAAAACAAAAACAAAAACAAAAAAACTTAAATGTCCTAAGATTGGATAAATTATTATACAGTCTTTTAAAATACTTAATGACAAAAAAATGCTCATGATATAATCCAAATAACTAATAAAGAGCTAATAAACAATGTAGAATGCAAAAACTACGTAATAGCCATTTTGTAAAAATACATAAATTTACATTTTAAAAATGGAAATTAAAACTTGTTTTATTTAAAATGCCATAAGGAGGCATTTCTGTTAAAAGAAGTGCTAACATTTGGAACTAGAACTCTCTGAAATTTCTTTCCTCAAGCTCCAATTTCACTACTATGCATTCCCACATTTTTTCTTTCCCTCTAGTTACAATAATAGAGTATCCCTCATTCCAGTTCATGATAATCAGTCTAACATGGGTCTGGAACCCATTTCTTCCCATTTCTCACAGAATCTCTGAATTATATCCTCTGCCCCTATATCTTCAGTCCCCGGTTTAAAAAAAACAAAAAACAAAAAACATCTTCCTATATTTCCTTCCCAGAAACTACCCAATTTCTTTTCCTGCTCCTTACAAAAAAAACAAAAAACAAAAAAATACCCCACAACTATTTAAACATGTTTCCATTTCTATAGCTTTAATCCAAACCACTCCACTGAAACTATTAATGCCAAGGTCACTAATGTCCTTGTCACTTAATCCAGTGGATTATTTTAGTTCTTTCTTAGGTAATACCACAGAAGCATTTCACTCTATGCCCACTCCTGTCATTCTCATCTTTTGCAGGGATAGGTTCACGACACCAACCTGCTGTTTCATTAATGAACACTTTCATTTCAGTAAATATTTCATTTCAACATAAAACAAACTAATAATGCATACAGTAGCCTGTGAATAATAGAATTGTGAACATTTGAAATTTTTATCTTAATGCTTTTCTGTTTTTTAAAACTTTTATTAATATTTTATAGTGAAGAAATACACTTTTAAAGAAGAAAAGTCAAAGGACAATGAATATGATTAACTGTAAGAAGGAATAAGTAACTGGCAAGTTGTACAGCTGCATATACCCTTTTATCATAAAGAAGCAAATGACACAAATATGATATGGGAATTTATTTTTTTAATTCCATGTTATATTCTCAAGTAGTTTTTTTCCCTTTCTTATATGTGTATTTTTAATTTTATTTTATTTTTAGAGATGGGAGTCTTACTATGTTGCTCTGGCTGGTCTCACACTCCTGGCCTCTAGTGATGTTTCCACTTCAGCCTCCCGAGTAGCTGGAATTACAGGTGTGAGTCACCATGCCCAGCTATTTCTAATTGACACATAATAATTGTACATATTTATAGAGTAAAATATTTTGATACTCAAATAGTTTTAATTTAGGCATCTAAAATGTAATAAAATTACTTACCAGCATAAGCCTGCCTTATCAAAGAAAGCAGTTTGAATACTCTCAATATATTTAATAAAATTGGTATTTTTTTGAAAGATTCCTATCACAAGAGGTTAAAACAAAATTACAACCAAAACATGACAATGCTTTAAAAAACTGACCTTTAGTTATCTAACTCAACATTCCTTATAACGGAAGTTTTAGAGAATGCAATATAACATGAAAATACGGTATAGGTAAGTGTCGATGGGAAGTTGGGCCTTAATATGAGCATAAAAGGACAGTTTTACTAGCAGAAAGGAATGCAAAATCATTAAATGTCAAAACATTAAAAATATGAGAAATAACTATAAAAAGTTTGGTGAGGAGGGCATTTTTCAGCTTAAAAGTAGGAAAATTACTTTTAAATCTAAAAAACTGCCAGGCATGGCGGCTCATGCCTGTAATCCCAGCACTCTGGGAGGCCGAGGTGGGCGGATCGCGAGGTCAGGAGATGGAGACCATCCTGGTCAACGTGGGGAAACCCCGTCTCTACTAAAAATACAAAAAAATTAGCCGGGCGTGGTGGCGGGGGCCTGTAGTCCCAGCTACTGGGGAGGCTGAGGCAGGAGAATGGCGTGAATTTGGGAGGCAGAGCTTGCAGTGAGCCGAGATCATGCCACTACACTCCAGCCTGGGTGACAGAGCGAGACTTGCTCTCAAAAAAAAAAAAAAACAACTAAAGAACTGACAATATATTGCGTGTGTGTGTGTGTGTGTGTGTGTGTGTGTGTGTGTGACAGAGAGATAGGATGGGGGGTGGGGGAGGAGAGAGAGAGAGACAGAGAGACAGACAGAGACACAGAGACAGAAACAGAGACAGGATCTCACTCTGTTACTCGGGCTGGAGAATGCAATAATACCTCACTGCAGCCTTGAGCTCCTGGGTTCCAGCCATCCTTCCACCTCAGCCTCCCAAGTTGCTAGGACTACGGGTGCATGCCACCACACCCAGCTGGTTTTTGTTTTTGTTTTTTTAATTTGGTGTAGAGACAAGATCTTGCTATGTTGACCAGGCTGCTCTTGAACTCCTAGCCTCAAGTGATCCTCCCATTTTGGCCTCCCAAAGTGCCAGGATTACAGGTGTGAGGCACTGCGCCTGGCTTGATGATTTTTATTTATTTCCATGGGTAGCTGTAGGATTATTTTTAGCTCACTTTTAAAGTGCTGAGATTGTAAATATAGAAACAAACATGTATTTTTACCCATGTACATGTAATTACTTTAGTTGGTACCTGCAATATATTAAATGCTACTTGGAACAAATAAAATATTTGCAAAAATAATCTATTTCACAAAAGGTGTTTCATATTAAAATGCAAAAGGTCAAATTCAAGGTACTACATCATAGAACACTTCATTATAAAAAAAAAAAACAAACAGCTAGGCCGAGTGGTGCATGCCTGTAGTCCCAGCTACTCAGGAGGCTAAGATGGGAGGATCTCTTGTTCCCAGTTCAGTCCAGTCTGGGCAACAGAGCAAGATCCTGTCTCTAAAAAATTAATAATAATGAAAATTTAAAAACAGTAAAATTCTGGTCACATTCAATTTAGCTTTTCTTCCCAGGCATGCCTTATTCCTACCTTCCCATTTCACACATAGTACAAAAACATTTTCACGTTTTTTAAAACAATTCTTCTCTTTTGTGAGTTTTGGCAAGTGTGCCTACGAACAGGCTTTCTGCAGGGGAAAGGGCAAAGAAAACTTTTATCTAACTGTCCAAAGTTATTACATGTTCTCTTCCTGGATCAAGTGTTTACTATTTACACTGCCCTTCCCTAACCCTTCAACTTTTTACTTCAAATCCCCAAGGCATGACTACAGATAAGTTATTTTTCCAACAAGTCGCAGAAAATATTAATGACAAGGCACAGAAATTTAATGCTAAAATACTTACACCACTATGGACACAATCTTGATATGTTCCAAGAGGATTTGATTACCTAACAATGCTCCACTCTGACTGCATTTAGAAATCTTATTTAAAATTGTCTCCTTTTTTGTTGTTTCTGCCCAAACCCTAAGAACACTTAACTTTGGCTCCAAAGCAACTCCTCTTTTAAAATAAAGAGATTTGACCCACACCTCTGTCAGTTACTGTTGTCTTGCAGACCCTGTTTTTTTTCAGCATGCTGCACTAACAACCCAGAGAGGAAGAAAAGGTCATTTTGTGACTTACATACAGGCTGCTCCTGATTTTTTCAAATATTGAAGACAGGTTTTGGTGCTGCTTATGTCATCACAATGGTTAATGTTAACAGCAAGACATTACCCAAAGATCAGAAGCATGTATCAACAACCATGTCATCATAGAAACCAGAAAAGATAGCAAGTATGGCTTCGAACTAAACTTAGACACTAGATAACTTTTATTCCACTGTTTTCCATCTTTAATTTACCTCAAAACTTATCCTTGTACAAGATAAAAAATGGTTACATAAAAGTTTTAAGGTTTTCTTATGACAAATCTCTTGCAAGTAAATGTTCATCACAATACTGCAAATAAAACACATTTCATTAATATGCAGTAATAATGAATTTCATCATTATTATGATGTAGTAGTAATGAAGTTAGGAAAAGACTAACCACTAAAATTTATTGTCCTTGGCCAAGACATTATGTAAAAGATCTTTCATATATTTGTGTTTTGAAAATTTTTTAAATCTTTCCTTTTGCATACTCTTTTAGTGGGATTTCTATTTTTAGTGAAAACCAGTATTGATGTTATGAAAATAGGGGCTATAAATCGTGCTTTTTTTTTTTTGAGATGGAGTCTCACTCTGTCACCCAAGCTGGAGTACAGTGGCACTATCTCGGCTCACTGCAACCTGTGCCTCAAAAAAATAATTTTTGTATTTTCAGTAGAGACAGGGTTTCACCATGTTGGCCAGGCTGGTCTCAAACTCCTGGCCTCAAATGATCTGCCTGTCTCGGTCTCCCAAAGTGCTGGGATTACAGGCATGAGCCACCGGGTCCGGCCCTCCTTTTTGTCTTTACAGATACGCCCGTTACTAGCAGTCCAGCAGTCTGCTTGTCTTCTGCATTCATCCAAAGGAACTAAAAGAAGTAAAGTGTTTTTTTGAGCCATAGCCATCATCATGGAGAAAAGGGATACACATATATCACCCTCTGTTCTCCACTCAATGTTCTTTCTTTCTTTCTTTTCTTTTTTTTTTTTTTTTTTTTTTTGAGGTGAAGTCTTGATCTGTCGCCCAGGCTGGAGAGCAGTGGCGCAATCTCTGCTCACTGCAAGCTCCACGTCCTGGGTTCACACCATTCTCCTGCCTCAGCCTCCTGAGTAGCTAGGACTACAGACGCCCACCGCTGCGCCCCGCTAATTCTTTTTTATATTTTTAGTAGAGACGGAGTTTCACCATATTAGCCATGATGGTCTTGATCTCCTGACCTTGCGATCTGCCCCCCTCGGCCTCCGAAAGTGCTGTGGGCCACCACGCCCGGCCTACTCAATGTTCTTAGCAGGGGTGATCATGCATTAGGTTTCCAGAAAAACTATTCACAAAAGCATAGGAAAAGAACCAAGGAGAAGGGAGGGATTCTAGTTAATCTCAAAACAGAAGATTTAAATACCTCTGATCAGAAAGGGCGGTTTTGTCAGTTTTAACCCGGCCTCCACAAAGAAGCCTATCATTGAAATGGAGGATTTGAAACTGATTGACCCATCTTCCCCAGAAAAAGCCAAGCAGTCAATTTTGAAAGCAATGGAGGAAAGGAAGGATCCCATGACATTTTCTTTTCCTTCTAGTGGAAGAGGCATGGATGGGTTGGGGTGACCTTGAAAAGGCAGAACCATCCCAGATGTCAAATGGACTGGCTCTAATATAGAGCTCTAGCTCTGCATTTGTTCTATAATGGGCTTATGCAGTCCTTCTTTTCTTGGATCTTTTCTTCCTGATCTGTGAATATTCAAAATTTAATTGTTCTTGATCTAGTTCAATGCTACCTAAACCAAAGGGCCTTTTCTAATTAATCCAACGAGAAACCATCTCTCTCCTATTATGTACTTTCATAAATTGTTATCCATAGCTCTTCCAGAGCATGCTTGGAGAGAGCATTCAATAAAAGCTTGAAGAATGAAGGTAGATGCCTCCTCCTTTTCCTATTATTAATACTAGAATACAAGTGTATCAAATATGTGCAATTCTCCTCTCGTGGGTGTCACTGAGTCATTTCACTTTTTCAAACAATGACTAAATTTTTTGTTTTGCTGGGTTACTAACACAGTATAGAAAAATTCAGTCAGGCCAGGCGTGGTGGCTCATGCCTGTAATCTCAGCACTTTGAGAGGCCAAGGTGGGCAGATCGTTTGAGTCCACGAGTTCAAGGGTAGCCTGGGAAACGTGCTAGAACCCCATCTCTACAAAAATACAAAAATTAGCCAGGCAAGGTCGCATAAGCCTGCAGTCCCAGCTACTTGGGGGACTAAGGCAGTGGAGATCACTTGAGCTCAGGAGGTTGAGGTAAACTGGAATCGTGCCACTGCACTCCAGCCTGGGCAACAGAGTGAGACCCTGTCTCCAAAAAAAAAAAAAAGTAAAAATAAAAATTCAGTCTATTAACTCATACTTCTTCTTTTCTAAATATAATTATTTATGTAATGAGAACCAGAAAAGGCAGACAAATAAAATCCTAAACCTCCATTTTAGTCAAAAACTAAGAACTCCTCTTCATCAAGAAGTGGGGAAGGCAGGGAAAACCAGATTTGTTTGAATTTTCTTTCCTTTATTCTGTGATGAGATGCTAAAGAACAGAGAAATAAATGAAAGGACAATAGTCAAAAGGGAGAGAAGAGGACATAAAATAATTTACAAAACGCCTGATGTAATCTCAAATAATGGGAAGTTAACTAATTACAGTTATGATCCTATGCAACTCAAAACTAAAACATAATGCATCATCCTTTAATAACCTTTGGATTTATTGTTTTTTAAAAAAGTACAGCCTACTATCAGCTAGATTAAATTTGGCCATATATTCTGTTATATTACGAACCTATCCAGCCATTTGTGAAGCCAAGAAAGAGTAAAATGCACTCTTAGGACTGGAACTCAACCTTGAAGTGCTGAGAGCTACTTTATCATCTAGTGTGGGGACAAACACATACATGCACATGTGAGCCTAACACCATGTGTGGAAACGCATCATTATAAATCACTCAGGTATTCACTTATTTTAACACACACAAATCAACACAGCTCCCTGTGATTCCTAAAAGGAGAGCTGAAATAGCATCTAACATTTTCTCCTCCCACCCTTCTCACTGAAAGCTTGAGATGTAAAGGTGTTCTCCTCTTTCCTTACAGTTATTACTGACAACATGCAGGAAACTATTATAGCTGTCCTAACTTACCAATGCCATCTAAATACTGTAAGAGCCTACCTGTGCTTAATATTCCAAAAGTGACTCAAAATGCAAAAGAGACTCCTTATTAGATTCCTTCTAAAAAACTACAGTAACTCTACAGTTTTAGGATTAGCATTATTCTAATCCAATTATAAAGTCCTGTCAATTTTCCCTTCTATCTTGCTTTACACCACCACTCATAAGCTAAAAGTATTATACTACTACTTTTCTAAATATTAGATGACATTGTTTTAGACTAATTAATCACAATCTACTGTTAATGTTGTTTCCCAAAACTATGTATAACT
This sequence comes from Theropithecus gelada, assembly GCF_003255815.1. Classification (NCBI taxonomy): domain Eukaryota; kingdom Metazoa; phylum Chordata; class Mammalia; order Primates; family Cercopithecidae; genus Theropithecus; species Theropithecus gelada. The sequence continues at coordinate 35,944,416 of NC_037680.1, forward strand.
ATTAAAATATTATTAGCAATATTTTCAAATCAAGGATAATCCTGTTACTGATCTATGGACAAAATAATAAAACACATATTCCAAAAATTACAATAGTTGTAAAATCTAGGTTTGTTTGTTCGGTTCTGGCCAAGATTAACTATATGACAGGTAAGACATGACCTTTTACACTTGTTTCCTGCAATGCTTCTTCATTTTATTCAGCATTAAGTTTAAATTAAATATTTAAAATTAAACCTGTTCTGTGTTGCAAACACAGCTAAAATGAAGAGCTTCTGTAGCAGCAGTGACCAGATTTTAAATGCAGGTAGATCAATAAAAAAAAAAAAAAAAAAAAAAAAATCACCAAGCACAGGCTCCATGTGAGTGGAATGGTTTATAATAGCTTGCAAATGACTATGTGCTTGCTGTAACCAGCTGTTCTTAAATTATGAATATGCAACCAATTCATGTTAAAGCCAAATCCCAGCACTATTTCTACAGAGAAATCCCAGTAGTTTTGCTTGTTCTACATGTTAGCTCTGTTAAGGATACAAATAGCAGTAAGCTTCTGAACAAATAGGACCAAACTATTGGCATTTCATGCACTAGGTCCATTATCACAGCAGGGAATGTCAATCATTGGTACATTCCTATAACAGCTCAGGCAATATGACAATGATCTCGTAGGAAAAAAAAAATCAAAATCTCTGCAGCATACTCAAAGTCCTTCTGACAACCTAATGCTTTCTTACTACAGCCAATCAGATTGTCAGACCTGACCTACTAGAAGACTTTCACCAAGCTTGAAACATTTAAAAACATCAATCATAAAAACAAAGACAGGACATTGAATTATACAGTATTAACCTCTAGGGTTTGCATACAAAGACCTTAGATTTATTTATGTCCTAGCGAGTTAAGAGCTTCAGTACACCGTTCTTTACACCAAACTGACTGCCAATTTGATGAACCTCTCTGCCCTCAGCAGGAGTGCACCGTCTTTGATTAATGAGTGCATGTTTGTGGAAAAGTGTTAAGAGGAGAAAACAGGAAAAAACACACAATTATGTCTACACATAGCTGAAGTACCAATGCAAGAATAGATTTATCTTCAAACCAAATGCTCCTTTTTCTTATATACCATGCACACATGTGCACAACACAAAATTAGTAAAGGTTCATATCTATGTTGCCGTCATTATTATTTATCCCCAATATGCAATAATTTTTATTTGAATGAAACGCATTCAAAAGCCAAAGTACAAGTTGAATTTTATAAATTATAAAAACTATTTTTAAAAATTAACTTTACCTTTTAAAACAAATTGAAATACTCTTACCTTATATAGTAAAACTTTATGTGGAATAAAAACTACATTTTCACCTCATACTCTTATAAAACCCTATTAATGTTAAAAACTGAATATTTAACTTGTAAATATCCATACTTTTAAATATTTTACATTTCAAACTCTATAATGACTGCCACAAATCAAATAGCACTCAAAACATTTAAAAGTCATATATATTCATTTACTTTTCCTGTTTTCAATAAAGATGTGGCCAATATTTTATAACTCAATATGTAGTTGAAAATGAATTAAATATATTTATTACCCATAATTTCATACTTACTACGGTCAACAGAAAAACCTGTAAATCGAAGTTTTAACTTTTAAAATGACCTTTCTATTGAGAATTACCTTCCTTTAAGAAATCTGATGCCTGAAAATTTCTCCTTAAACTACAGGATGTTTATGTGTAGTACAATTAAGACTATATTATCTCTAAAAATAAACTAAGCACCAGGAGTACTTTAAAAAAATTTTTCACATTTCATACACAATTCAATGTACCATAATTTGATTTATATGAGTATCTACCTCAACAAAAATATGTTATGAGTAAATACATTTCTTAAATATTGAGTCATAGTCAAAGGTAATAGAATTATTTTCTTTTTAAGGAGTTGTATGGCTACTATATAAAAAGGGTTGAGAAAGCATAATGCCTGAATATAAATCTTAGCTTTAGTCACAGTAATGTACAACCTATTTAAAAGGAAAGTGTCTCTATAAACTCATGATTTCAGGAAATCATAATTCTGGAATCAGTGGCATATTAAAAGTGTTAAAAATTTATATTGTAGAGGAAGTTTTGAGCAAATTATATATTCTAATCAATTTCATATTTTATTTTTGTAATGGCAAACTATTTTAAGTGTTACAAATGTTATGCTCTTTGAAGAATTATTTAAATGCCTAATACACCTAAAGACCTACAAATTAAAAGTCAATAAACACTGGGACTAGAAAAATTCTCTTAACATAGTAATAAATAAACTATATTACATCCTTAAATCTTATTTACATGTATTTTTTTTAAATGTGTTTTTCTGTGTTGGGATTATCACTTTTCATTCTTCCTCTTTTCTCCCTCCCATTTCCTCTACCACCAAAAAACACCATGCAAATAATTAGAAAAAGTAGAATATGTGTAGGCACCAATGGGATGACACCATTTTAGTATCACATATTTAGTATCACACCATTTTAGTATCACATATTTAGTATCACACATTTTAGTATGATAGCTGAAACTATCAATAAAAGTTATAACAATAAAACATAATTTCAATTTTTAAAAATCATTGAATGTCTACAGTAAATTATTTTAGATCATAGTTTGTATGAATTTTTAAATAACATTCTAGCCTCATTATAAAGAAAAATTAAATACAAAACTGCCTCTTTCCCCAATAATTATTTCTTTTCTTTTCTGATTACCTCCTACAACAAAAGTTTAAAGAAACGGCCACATGGATTAACATTTATTAAACAGGGCAGCAGTATTTTTAAAACTTCATGGTACAAAATACTTAATTTTATGTAACCAAAAAAACTCTTAAAATACCTAACTAGGTAACTTAATTAATCCCCCAGGAAATCAAATATATTAATAATCACTAAAACTTGATGGCATAATTCCTCTTAAGGGTCAAAATCACCATATTACTTTGTGCTAAATCATATTTCTTCTTTTGGTAGTTCTACTCAGAAACTATAACTTAAAATCCCTTCTCTGAGAAACCTTTAAACCTAAAAGTAATCAAGTTCCAAAATATACTTTCACTACTTCAAGGAGATAAGACAGAAATCCTGAACTTTCATGCAACTGTGATATCCTACATCTTGTATAGTAACACAAAAGTAGCAACAAAGACATTAACAATTGCAGTTCAAGCTGGGAGTGACTGTTCTGTTTCAATTCAATGACACCACTAATGGCTTCTTAGCAGCTCCATGAAATCAACCAGCTGTCAAGTTGATGCATCAGAAGGAACAGTTATGCACTCCCATAAGAAAAAGCAACACATCAGGATGTTTGGCAAAACATCTGCTCCTTTACACTGCAGTTCTATAATAAACATGCAAACAAAGAAATGGGAGAAAGGGCAACAGAATTAAAATTCTAAGGTTTCCATTACAGTCTTATGTGCATTTTAAATGAATGGCTTATAAAAAATAAAAACAAATTTCTACGAAGTTGAATACTTTAAGCTATTCGAAATTTTTTGAAAATGCTAAATATAATTACTCACAGACTCTTCTAGAAAGAAAAAACTGCGTAAGAATCCATCTATTCTAAAAATTCAAAATAAACTATATTCAAGTAAAATCAGTATCATACTGTTATGTACAAAACTCAAAAATTAAAACTAAAATATATCCTTTCTTCACTTAATAAGTATTTCATAAATGATGCCAGCAGTATTCCAATAAATGCACTTTCAAGACTGAAGAGTTTAGAAGTGTTTTTTCATTAGTGTTTGCAAGAGTAAATGGTACTACAGTTCGGCACTAATTTAATATGTGAGAACAGTGAAGCTACTATTATCTGGATTTTAAAATATGTACCCATTCCTATTTCTCTCCAATCATTGTAAGAACACAATATTAAGTTCTCATAAATAACTTTTTATTTTTGAAGCATACAATTTGATTCCCTAAAAAAAAAAAAAAAAAACTTCATCATCATCATAGGTTTAAAATAATTTTAAATTCAACCACTTGTTTCAAATACTTGTAAAAATTACTTTTTTCTATCTGAACCATACAAGTGTCTTAATGTTGTCCAAATTATTGATTATGCAGCACAGTGACAATAATATGTACAGTGTTTACAATAGGTGTGAGACATCAAATGTACTTAACTACCATTTTCTTAAACTGCTTATCCTCTGTTGCTTGCCATTTATAATCTGCCAAATCTTCTAGTCCTTTGTTGCATGTATAATTTAGAACCATCTGTTCTATGTGCTTTTAACTATTTAAACATTTTTCACCTACCTACAATTCACATAAATGGCAGACATTCAACTTTCTATATAGCATATTACATGAAGCAAATTCCTGGATAAATAACACCAAAGAAGACTGCTACAGAAATAAAAACATACCATATAGAACATAAATTTTTGTGTGTTAGACAAATCTTTTCAATGTATTCAGAATTGTTTCTATTAGCTTTTTTTAAGTTAATTGTAGTCAGTGTTTTTCCCTCAACCCAGAAGACAAAGAGAATGCAAATTAAATACAGACAGTTTCATGTCCTTGTTAGAAGAGACGTAAATATGCTGACTGAAAATGACTACAGGAGACAGAATTCCACTTTCCCATTCAATTTACAGTGCCTCTTATTTATATACTAGTCAGTGTATCATTAAGTTTGGTCATGTGACCAAACCAACTTTTGTGAGGCGAAAAACTATGTTAGACAAGCAAATTAAAACAGTGCTAGTTTTTATTGTTTATCTGTTCATAATGGCTGACAAAGAGTTTATAGCTAGCGATTATATCTTTTAAAATCAATTCTGCCTCTTAAATACTCAATTGTTTGACTTAATATCTGCTACTAAATTTTAAAAGTATCCATTATCTTAAGGTATTTTCCATAGTCATTTCTCTTCAAAATCTAAATAATAGAAAAAAAAACCTCACATCATTTTATTATAAACGGGGAGCCAGATAATCTAAAATAACCATACATAAATATTAACCAAGCTAATTTTCAAAAAATCCATAGGGGAGAGTAGAACAAATAAGAAAGGGATATGCTGACTACAGGTAACAGTTGAAACCTTTAAATTGAAAAAAATACGCAAAAACTAGGTAAATAACAAATGACGCACAAAAGTTTACCATTTTTTGCACAAAATCTTCCACCTGTTACCAAAACATACAATACGCAGACTTCGTATACTCATTTTGAGAGCAAAACACAAATATAAGCCACACAACTTATCAGTAACCTGTAAGTTACACAATCCTATACAACAGGAGAAAAATTAAGCAAAAAATGTACTCTTGGGAAAATTTCTCCATAAAGTTTACATGACGTCACTGGGCCCCCGGAACATTCCCTAAACTTTGAGCCTTATCCAGACACACTTCCTAATGCTTCTTTCCTTTCCTCAAAAATAAAAAAGAGACTTAGGAATAAAATTGCCCAAGATGGCGAAACGCTTGTTGTTTAGAGGGCAGGGAAAAAAATGGAGGATATTGTAATATACACAAAGGGATAAATTTCAACAACTCGGCCAAGGACTGCAGCTGCTTCCCTCTTTATAAGGAAGCAACAGACAAAAGATAAATACAGAGGGAGAAAGAAAAGAAGAGAAAATCTCCCAAACAACAGACCCAGCTCTGACTCTTCAAACACTTCCTTCCCCTTCCCAAATCCCAGTTCTGGGGTTCGTGAAACTACTTAAAGGGGAGGGAGCCGCGAAAGAGAACGGGGGCGGGCGGGAGGGGTAACGAGAAGATTAAAAGAGGGAAGCAGAGGAGTTGGGAGCTGGCGGTCGTTCCCGGGGAAGAACTGCTAAAAGATGAGACCAAGGCACAGACCTTACTGTATGAGAAGCAATGCTCCTCAAACCTTCTGCGTCCTGACATAGACCTTCCCAGGTATCCAGATCTTTTCCCAATCCCACCTGCCCCACCCCCACCCCCGCTCATCTTCAGTAAACTCAGAGCCTCCAGCTACACACGGGAGAGCTAGAGGCCCGAGCCGGGGAGTGGGGGTGGCAGGCGCAGCTAATCAGTCCGAGAGGGAAGAGGGGGCGGAGGCAAAAAAGGGCAGCAGGAGGCGGACGGGGGTGGGGGGTTATCCAGAAACTACCCCAGCAGGGAGTAGGGGAGCAGCGGATATTCCGGGGTAGGAACGGCCATCGCAACGCTGACAGAGGTGGTTTTTTAAGAAGCAAAACTGTTGGCCGCGACCTAGCGCTGGAAGCCGAAGGGGAAGAGGAAGGAGACACGAAGCCAAGGCGGCCGGCACAAAGGCGGCGGACTCGCGGCGGCAGCGCCTGCCCGGCCGGGAGCACACCCCGCGGCCCTACTCCAGCGAAGTCCCGCACCGGCTTCTAGGAATAAAGTTTACGTTCTCCTGATGCCGCACCCCCCACCTCCCACCCAGGACGGCACATCTCCGCGGCCTCCTCCCCCAAACTCCACCCGGGACCCCGAGAACCACCCCAGCCTTCCGGCCACCACAACAAAGAGCCGCACCGACCGGCGAGGGTAAACAGCGGCGGAGGGCGAGAGGGCGGCGGGGCGAGCGCCTCCACGCAGCGACTCCGGAGTCCCCCGCTTGCCCGAGCGCAGTTTCTCCGCTGCTGTTTCCACCAGCTTTGTAACACTGGGAATTTACATCCTCACCCGCACCCCTCACGCCCGAGGATTTTAAACTCACCTTTACTTTCGAACTGAGAGTTGCGGTAGATGGGATTTTTGCCTTTTCCCCAGATGGTTGAAGGTTAAGATTTTTGGAAACCCCACCACCTCCTTATTTCTATTATTATTTCTGCAAGAAAAGTATAAAGAGAGTTGTAGTGGAGGTGAGATTTGTGATCGGGAAAGCCCTCGACTCCCTCCTTCTCCGTCTTCCGCCTCTCTCTCTCTGATTAGTTCCTATCCAGCAGCAGATTGAAGCAGGAGATGATTCTTCTCAAGGTTTGTTCAGCAGCTTCACTTCTAGGCGAAGGCTTCATGAACCAAGTGACGTCAACCAACAAGGCTTCTCTCTCTCTCCTCTCTCTAACAATGAAAGTTGCTGTTAACAAGGGAAAAAAAGAGAGAGAATTGTTTATACCATTTCAGTTCCAATAATAAATGACCTATCAGCTCCTAAAGGAGCTAAGGGAGGGGGTTGCTGCTTCTTTCCAAGAATACTGTAGCTTTGAGTTTGCACCGTTCCTTGTCCCAGGAAAAAGTTAAGCAACTTAAAATGTTTTGTTTTGCTTTTAAAGAAGACAGGACAGAAAATGGGACTTAAAACTTAGTTTTTTAAAAACAAAAGCTACAGAGTAGGGAGCATAGGTCAACTACCATCTCCACCTAAACTTTTTTTTGTTCCTAAACTCAGAATTCTACAAACCAAATAAATTAATATGCCGAGATTTCGCGGATGTTAAAACTCAAAAAGCAGGATGCAAGATGGTCCCGGGGTAAAATTCTACTGCCTTTCTACGAACAAGTTAAACTGGCTGTAATGTTTACGCACTAAGTTAAAATAAAATTTAAATAAAAGATGTTAAAATAGTCAATTGTTTTAAAGTTACATGCACACACTGTAAAAGTTAATCTCGATAGCTTTTTTTCCAGTTTCTGAGAGGTTAGAAAAAAGCATAGCAAATTGTAGGCACTGAACACTTTTAAAAAATCAAGTTATGAGTAAGACTGGTAGCCCTTTGCTCCTTTAAACTACACACGCAGTCATATGCTATGTGTCTATCCCCAGAATCTCTTCCAACTCTGTTTTTACCCTTCCACTCCCCCAACCCCAATTCCCAAATCCTGCAACCAATCAAGTTAAACTAAAGATACAATAATCTTTAGTTATTGGTAGTAATGGGTGCCCCATTCCCTCCCGCACCCCATCCTATAGATTCCTAAAAAAAACCAATTTTTTTTGAAAGCCTTAATCTTGATAACACTTTGTTAGCCAAGAAGATACGTTTTTTTTTTTTTTGTAAGTTCGCTGAGGTACCGTTTTTTCCCTCCAGAACACAAGAAACTCTCAAAGTTCATATAACTAAATATTGCCTAATTTAATTTTCAGGATGAAGAGTAAGTAAAAATTAAGCTATCGGAGAATAATTTGATCATCTATGTATATTTTATACATTTGTAGATAGATGTATCTTAAAAGATGCTATTGTTTTATGTTTCCTCTTCAGCCACTGGCTGTGATTTTAATTGTGCTGGAGGATCTTCATTAGTATTAACACATGGGGAGATTTCACAAAGCTGCTTCATTAGGAAAAAAAAAAGCTTGGCAGACTAGGTCTTTTTGCATGCACTGAGAATGTCAGCCTTACCTCGGTCATTTGTAACATAATAAGTGCAAGTACAATGATTGCAATGCAGGAGCTCTGGGGGAAGGGCAGAAATACTGCCTGTCTAATAGGGATATCTGAAAAGAAGGCTGCTCATTACATAGTAAAATGTATGCTAAAAATTAGTGAAGATGATGTCTCAGGAGACTGATGCTAAATAAATTAATGTGCTGATATGTTTTTAATTATTATTTTTGTAGTAGTTTATTTCATTCTCAGGATTCACATTGAGCAGCAAAGCTGTGCTAGCACTTATTGATTTTTTTTCCCTGCCACATTCCCGGAATACAGATTTTAATCATTTCACTACACCACACTCAGTAATTTCATTAAAAAGTGGAATCTTCCATCCCCAGAAAAGCATTTAATTTCAATGACATACAATTTCTTTTTTAGCAGCAAACTGTCTCTACAGTAAAAACTGGCCTAAGGTTCAAATGCATAATTTAATCCTGAGTTTTCCATGCTCTGCTTTCCTTTCAAGCTATAATTTGAGTAACTACCTAATAACTGTAATAAGGACAATAATTTCCTTATAATATATTATTAACTCATATTTAATTAACTCGGAGGCCAAGCTCTGTACATGTGTGACTGGGTCAACAGTTCTATAATCTCAAAATTTACTAATAATGTTCCAGAAGAAAAATATAGATTAAAATATAAGTATTAATGCACTTAGTATCTAAGACTTCTATCCCAAGTCACATACAAAAAAGTTAATGCATTGTTCTATAATGGTGGTCATTAAATAAATAATATTTTTAAGTATGTGGAACTAAAAAATGGAATTCAACGATATTTCTATGTGTAAAGTATTGAATATTAATATTTTAACAATCTATTACTGACACTTTACCTAATCATTAGCATTACTGTTGAAAATATTTAATTTTGAAAAGATAAGGAAAATGTGCTAGATTCAAGTTATCTTGATTTTCATAAAGAATTCTCCCACAATATACTTTGCTTGAAATAAAGTTAAGTGGCACATTGTAACTTGAATAATTAAGAATACATCCTTTACTTAAATACTTCAAACAATATACTGCAAAGCATGGTTCAATTTTTGGTGACAATAATATTTTGAAATATTGGCATTGCAGATGCCACACTGGTTTCCCAAACAGTGGTTTCATAAGGATATGTAATTTATATTGCCTGGATTTTAGAAAAGAAAGCTGTGAAAAAAAAAATTTTAAGTAATAAAATTCATTAATTTAAATTGTGGAAATATGTCTAATCAACAGAAAAAACAGAATATATGTAATGAAAGTGATTACTATATAAAAACTCAAATCATTACCCTGAGTAATTTTAGAATCATAATTCAAAAATTTTTATAAGAATATGTATATGCAGTTTCAAGCTGGAGCCACATACAACGCAAAGTTGTCTTTTACTTGATTGTACAAGGAAGTAACTTATAACAAAATAATCTTATCATCAAAAGGTTGGAAAAAAGGAGAAAAGGGGTGACAGTGAAAACCTTGATTTTAATGTCTTTTAAAAACATTTTAAAACATATTTTTATTATGAAGGGCTCGTTATATACTTCAGGAAATATCTGTGACATTCTCAATGGTGAAGTTATGTGGAAATCAATAATTAACAAAATAGTTGGTAAACGACTGACAGATATCTCAAATTCATAAATCTATTTCTCTATTTCAGTAAAAATAAAAACTTTGATTTTATATTAAAATATATGTTTAAAATTACTTAATATTATTTGGTAATTCAGATATACTATTCAATTTAATCTGTACTTTTAAACTGATTCTTCTTAAAAAAGAAATGATGTCCTAGAAATTTTAAAGTGAATTACTCCAAGTATTTGATACCTTCTTACTAAGAAATTGTGCTTAAATTATTTTAAAAATATGATTCCTTCCGTTTTTTCATGTTATCATACTTGATCTTTTCAGAGATTATAACATAATCATACAGTTGAGGGGGAAAACTTCAGATAAAATAATTGCTATAGTTATAAAATAACTTAACTCCCAACAACACTTAGTCTTCTACCCAAGATCATCATCTATATTAGTACTGCATCATGTACATAATTGTGAAAGAATTTAATGATCAAGCAGATCTTTTCCAATTTTAGTGAAAAATTAACTCTGAAATTCTATATCTATTTACCCATCCCACAGACTAATTATGCCACCAATATGGACTAAATTGTTGCACTTTCTTCTATAAAGCAGCATCTGTTTTTAGGACAAAGACAGAACTTCTTAAATAGGTAGATATAGAGAGAGAGTTGGATGGCTATCTAATTTACTACTGTGGGTATTGTAGATGGTTTCTCAAAGAGTAAGGAATTGCCATGTACAGAGAATGAAGTCTAAGAAGGCTGACTACAAAGAAAAACAAACGAGAGATCTCAACAGTATAACAAGCTGGCCACTGTTATATCTTGTTTCTGTTTCAGTCACTACAGACTAATGAAGCTTTATTTGTTTTCATTCATTGAACAAACATTTGAGTGCTTGCTATATGCTACGTGCTATGCTACAGGCTGGAAAAACATGAAAAGCTCACATTTTGGTTGATGTGGAAAGTGTGAAATTCCTGGGAGATTAGAGACTCATATAAATCACATTATAAAGATACAAATAATAAAGTTTTGTGAGAATAAAGAGGATAAGGCAACTAATTCTCACTGGGAGACTAGAAAAGGCTTTATCAAAGAGATGCCATTTGAATTGCATCTTATATACTGAGAGCTTACCAGGCAAAGAAGTTCAGGGTGGGAGGTGGTCTTCTAAATGAAAGAAACAATAAGTGTAAATATGCAGAGATACTAGATCTGGTGTCTATCCACTAGTGAGAAATTCTGTATGTGGGAATATTCAGTATGGGGAAGGACAGAGATAAAGGGATGATAGGGATGTCATGACCAAGATGAAGGCTGGGACCTGAGAGTAAAAGGCCTAAGTACCCTGGTAAAGTGGTTGAATTTATCCTAAGAGCCAACAAAGGCTAGCAAAGGAGTGGTATGATGAACCTTGTTTTGAGGGAACAATAACTGTATAGGCAGTGCAAATGATAGACTGCAGCATGAAGGGATTGCTTAACAGTCCATAAGAATGATGGTAAGAGACAGTGGCGTTGGAGATTTACAGCCAGATATTTCTGAGGTAAAATTTCAGTTTGGTGACTAACTGAAAATAGAATTAAGGAAGAGGAAGGAGTGAAAGAGGACTAGAGAAATTTCTGGCTTACAGTAGATGGTGGAGTCATTAACTATGGGCCAGAATACATAAGGGAAAACAAATCATAAAGTAGTCTGGAATTAAAACCTGGCTATGATGCTTTATAGGCCTCTTTAAAAAATAGGATTATCAGAATCAACTGTAGAGATTGTTTTAAATATCTAGAATTGTCCCCAGTGTCCAGAATTCACTATGTGAATTTAAATGTCCCTAACGTCCAGAATTCACTATGTCTGGGTGGGGGTTAAGTATTTCTTTTCCTCTTTAACTCTAAAGGTGCTTCTGATAAACATCCCTGATTAAGAACATGGCTGTAAGCATAAATTTGTTATAAAATTCAGTTGGAAAAAGAAACAAGAAAAACACAGGAAATCTTGAAAAAGAGAGCTTTGCCGGGGGTGGAGGGGACAATCACAACAGATACTAAAGCATTATAAAACCTTTAAAACTTAATAGTTAACACTGGCACATGCATAAAAAACCAATAAAACATAATAGAAAAATGAGAAATTGACCCAAGTACATATGGAAATTTAGTATAGATAAAAGCTGTATCTCAAAACAGTGAGGAAGAGATGGAGTTTTTGATAATTGGTGTTCAAGGCCACGCATGGTAGCTCATGCCTGTAATCCCAGCACTTTGGGAGGCCAAGGAGGGAGGACTGTTTGAGGTCAGGACCAACTTGGGCAACATAACTAGATCCTGTCTCTACAAAAAAAATTAAAATTAGCTAGGTGCTGGGCGCGGTGGCTCACACCTGTAATCCCAGCACTTTGGGAGGCCAAGGCAGGCGGATCACCTGAGGTTGAGACCAGCCTGACTAACATGGAGAAACCCCATCTCTATCAAACATTACAAAATTAGCCAGGCGTGGTGGCACATGCCTGTAATCCCAGCTACATGGAAGGCTGAGGCAGGAGAACTACCATCAGAGTAAACAGACAACCTACAGAATGGGAGAAAATTTTTGCAATCTATCCATCTGACAAAGGGCTAATATCCAGAAACTACACAGAACTTAAACAAATTTACAAGAAAAAAACAAATAACCCCATCAAAAAGTGGGGTGGGTGAAGGATATGAACAGGCACTTCTCAAAAGAACACATTTATGCAGCAAACAAACATATGAAAAAAAGCTCATCATCACTGGTCGTTAGAGAAATGCAAATCAAAACCACAATGAGCTACCACCTCATGCCAGTTGGAATGGAAATCATTAAAAAGTCAGGAAACAACAGATGGCTGGAGAGGATGTGGAGAAATAGGAATGCTTTTACACTGTTGGTGGGAGTATAAATTAGTTCAACCATTGTGGAAGACAGTGTGGCAATTCCTCAAGGACCTAGAACTAGAAATACCATTTGACCTAGCAATCCCATTAGTGTGTATATACCCAAAGGATTATAAATCATTCTACCATAGAGACACACGCACACGTATGTTTATTGTGTCACTATTCACAATAGCAAAGACTTAGAACCAACCCAAATGCCCATCAATGATAGATTGGACAAAGAAAATGTGGAACACATACAACATGGAATACTATGCGGCCACAAAAAAGGATGAGTTCATGTCCTTTGCAGGGACATGGATGAAGCTGGAAACCATCATTCTCAGCAAACTAACACAAGAACAGAAAACCAAACACTGACTGATCTCACTCCTAAGTGGGAGCTAAGTGGGAGATGAGAAAACATGGACACAGCGAGGGGAATATCACACAATGGGGCCTGTTGGGGGGGTGGGGGGCTAGGGGAGCGATAGCATTAGGAGAAATACCTAATGTAGATGATGGGTTGATGAGTGCAGCGAACCACCATGGCATTTTTATACCTATGTAACAAACCTGCACATTCTGCACATGTACCCCAGAACTTATAGTATAATAAAAAATAAAATATAAAGAAATAAAAATTAAAAAGCATGAGGGACATATACAGTATGAAGCACTTTACAGTGAATTCCAGTATTTATTGTTAAGTGAAGAAAGCAAGTTGGAGAAAAACGTAGTAGAGTATGTCACCATTCATCTAAATATTTACTTATTTTTTAATTGAAAGGATAAAACCTTAAAAAAAAATGGTTACCTAAAAGGAGGAAGAGAGCAGAGTAGTAAAAATAGAAACAGTACAGTATGTGGGTATCTCATAAAACCTGTATTGTAGATGTGAATTTGGGACCATATAAAGTCACTTACATTATTATAAAACAGAAAGAAAGTTAAAAAGCAGGCCAGGTGCACTACCTTGCATCTGTAATCCCAGTGCTTTGGGAGGCCAAGGCAGGAGGATTGCTTGAGCCCAGGAGTTCAAGGCTGCAGTGGGCTATGACCACACCACTAAAAGCCTGGGCAACAGAGTGAGATTGCATCTCACAAAAACCAAAAAAACAAAATAGAATCCCATAAAAGTGAAACCCAAATAAATAAATGAACTTACTTGTATGTGAAGTTGGTGGCATAACCAGAGAATTATTCCAAGTGACTTTAAAACACAACAGCTAAAAACACACTAATTTAACAGTATATAGTATTCAAAGCAACAAGACAAAACAGCAACTGAAATTATCAGGAACCATATTCTTAGGCTGTTATTGGTGGTGTTATTGTGACATTGTTGCACGCACAGTCTGAGAAAAAGCAAATGGCCAGACCCATTATACACCAGTGGCTCACGGTGTATAATCCCAACATTTTGAGAGGCCTAAGTAGGAGGATTGTTTGAGCCCAGGAGTTAGAGACCAGCCTGGGCAACGTGGTGAAACTCCAACTTTACAAACAATTTTAAATATTACCCGGGCATGGTGGTACACACTTGTAGTCCCAGGTACTCAGGAGGTTGAGGTGGAAGGACTGCTTGAGCCCAGGAGGTCAAAACTACAGTGAGTCATGATTGTGCCACTGCATTCCAGCCTGGGCAACAGAGCAAGGCCCTGTCAAAAAATAAATGAATAAATAAATAAAAAGAAAAGAATGAATACGCTGGTGTTTTTGGGAAATTAATTTTTGAGTTGCATAAAAACTCTGTGATGCTGAATTTAAAATGTATGTGTTAGAATGAACTCATTATATATTTTATACTTAAAAATACATATTTCTTACTTGCATACTGTAAATACCTAAAAACAGGGACCAGTGTATAGCAACGAGCACACACCCACAGTATACAGATTATGGTCTCTATACATCAACTGCCCCTAAAAAATTCCATGAAGCAATGGCTGACTCCACATTTGGGTCAAGAAATATTAAAAAATGAGCTTAGGCACTCCAGCCTGGGCGACAGAGCGAGACTCCGTCTCAAAAAAAAAAAAAAAAAAAATGAGCTTAGAATACCTGTCACACCAGTAAGCATGGAAATTATGAAAGATTATTGGTGTCATGTCAAAAGGACTTGGTAGCCAATTTGAAGGGTCCAATATGAGGTGGCTCCCATTGGCCAAAGATGAGACAATTTGAATGTTAACAATAACCCCAAAGTATCTGATACAATGTGATAATTACTCTAATATAAATATTCAAAGTAAAATGAGTACACAATTTACTCAGTAAGGAATGACTACTTTTTCTGGGTGGAGACAGGGGAAGGAGAATACATATTCTCAGTGTGTTAAAGAAGCCACCTGACAGTGATTAAACCATGTTTGCATCATAGGTTGTCCTCACATATTATCTTCAGCATTAAAATTCATAATAGTTTAGCCCTGCAGGACAGTTTCAAGCTATTCATGGTACTACCACACGCCATTTGGGAAAGCTCCCTGAAATCACTAAAATCGTCTTTTTTAGGGCCACGAGGAAATGTTATCTCATATCTGATTTTAAAAATTCATGACTACCTTCTCTCTTGACAGCCAGTATCTTTCAGGTTGGAAACCAGAGTTTTATATTCACTGCCTATTTATTTTCACTGTATTCTTTTTTTTTTTTTTTTTTTTTTTTTAGGTAGAGTCTTACTCCGTCACCCAGGCGGGAGTGCAGTGGCATGATCTCGGCTCTGCTTCCCAGGTTTAAGCAATTCTTGTGCCTCAGCCTCCCGAGTAGCTGGAATTACAGGAACATACCACCATGTCCAGCTTATTTTTGTATATGTAGTAGAGATGAGGTTTTGGCATGTTGGCCAGTCTGGTTTTGAACTCCTGACCTCAAGTGATCCAACCACCTCGGGCTCCCAAAGTGCTGGGATTACAGGTGTGAGACACCGTGCCCAGCCATATTTTCACTGTATTCTAAAAAATACATACACAAGGACCAAAATTCAATAACAAGTACAATTTTCACTATTACCTTTAATAAGAGAAGCAATATCAGAGTTCACATTTATAGACAATTATGTTCTAGGAATAGCAGTGTGAGAATATTCTAGCGCAATTTCTTTAACTAATGTAATGGTGATCTTTCTTGTTCCTTAGCTGCTGCTCTGTTAATACTGATCTCAACACATCATTTTTAGAAAACTTTTTTGACTCACAAAATAATCACAAGTCAATTTTTAAAAATCTCATCCCCTTTTTGCATGAATTTTCAATACGAAAGGAACAAGTTGTCAAGTACTTCCCCCCAATATGAACTGCATACAGATCAAAGATTTGCTCATACCCTTCACATAGAAAATCTGCATCCAACTGTAATGGTAATTATTCATTAGCATGCACATGTTAGAATAACTGTGCTTTCATATTATATATTGTTAATATTATAATGTCCAAAAGTATCACGTGTATAAAGAGTTTTGACGAGTTGATTTTTGCCTTCAATATAGACAAAATATTATTTTGCTGCTGGTTTAATGAATTTACCAACTGTGTGGTTTTATGTCGGATTTTACTCTGAGGAGTGCAATACTGAATAACTTCCTTAGCTTTAGTTTCTTCTCCACCTTTGAAGACAAAAATACTAAAAAGCATTATTTTCTGCTTATTGTGGAAAGTGTTTACTGTTTTACCAGCAATGTTTACGGAAAATGTCACTGAGTTTTGTTTAAAAGATAGTCAATGACTTTAAAATATCCCTAACCTGAATGACTTAAAATTACTTTTTAAAACGTCTCTCTTTTTCCCTCCATATATTTAATGAAGAGACAATCCAAAGAGAGGCAAATTGTCTTTGGAGAAACAAAACAAATGGCAGAAGTCACATGGCTACAAGGTGCTACAAACAGGACTTTTTCAAATAGCAAAGAAAAATGGCCATACCATGAGCAGTTTAGTGTGGCTACAGTCGAGGAATAGAAAGAAGACATGTCCGCTGGAATTGTGTGGCAACTTTAATGTGCAGCTTTGGGTAGAGGAATGGGATTCAGTTGTATGAGATTTTCTGGGAGGTTTACCCTATCTACTCAGAAAAGGGAACATACCTTGTTCTCACTGAGAGATAATCCTTGGAATTTAGATCATTCCCTCAATTCAAGAGTCCTGAAGCTTCTGCTTCTGCCAATAAATCAGTATTAATTCTTCACTGTTCAGCTTTTAGTCATCTCTTCTCAGCAGCTGTTTCTACTTTCACAGAGTAAGAGAAAGAAAAATGTAAAAAAAAAAAACAAAAACAAAAAACAAAAAACAAAAAAAAAAAACAGACCCCAAAACAAAAACTCCATTAATCTATTCCTCTACTATTTTAGGTATATTAATGATGTGTCTCAAGGTCACGGTTTTTTGAGAGCAGATGTGGCGCTGGGCGCCATACTATGCTTCAGGAAATTTCCTATTTCTTTCCTCAGCTATCATCTTTTGAAATGTATGATGAAATTCTATCCTGTTTGTTATTTCTGGTTGCTGCTGGTGAATAATTTGTTTCTTCTTTTTTTTCTTGTCTGGTTCTGCTATTCTACCCTTCCCCTTTTCAACACTGTTATAGTGCATATTTTTAGGTATCATAGGAGGACATTTCTGTAGCTTCTTTTTACCAGCTTTAAAAAGGAGTCTCTTTTCCTAATTGAAAAGATGCTTAATTGAAACCATGTGAATATCTAAAGCATTGTTTAGATAATAATACAAATGGCAAAGCTGATAATCAAGAGATATCTTACTCTTTTTTTTTTTTTTTTTTGAGACTGAGTCTGGCTCTGTCGCCCAGGCTGGAGTGCAGTGGCCGGATCTCAGCTCACTGCAAGCTCCGCCTCCCGGGTTCACGCCATTCTCCTGCCTCAGCCTCCCGAGTAGCTGGGACCACAGGCGCCCGCCACCTCGCCCGGCTAGTTTTTTGTATTTTTTAGTAGAGACGGGGTTTCACCGTGTTAGCCAGGATGGTCTCGATCTCCTGACCTTGTGATCCGCCCGTCTCAGCCTCCCAAAGTGCTGGGATTACAGGCTTGAGCCACCGCGCCCGGCTGAGATATCTTACTCTTTAAAACATAAAGTCCCTGGCAACATAGGGAGACCCTGTTTCTATAAAAAATTTTTAAAATAGCCAGGTGTGGTGGCACATGCCTGCAGTCTCAGATACTAGGGAGGCTGAAGTGGGAGGATTGCTTAAGCCTGGGAGGTCAAGGCAGCAGTGAACCATGTTCATACCACTGCACTCCAGCCTAGGTGACAGAACAAGACTCCATCTCAAACAAAATAAAACAAAACAAATACAAAAACATAACATGGGTAACGGGGCAGAGCATGGTGGCAGAATAGAAGCCTACACTGCTCAACCCCCAAATGGAACACCAAATTTTAATAACTATCTGCACACAGAAAATCACCATCACAAAACCAAAAGTAAGGTGAGCAATCACAGTACCTGGCTTTAACTTCATATTCCTGAAAGAAGCATTGAGGAGGGCAGGAGAGATGGTCTTGAATTGCCACTGCCTCCCTGCTCCCACCTCCTGACTGTAGTTGTGCTGCATGGAGAGAAACTCTCACCACTGTGGGGAGGGAGAATGCAGCTCCTGGGAGACTTACGCTAAACTCAGTGATGCCCTGTCATAGCAGAGAACAAAGCTGTGCTGGGCTTAGCTGGCACCTGTGCATGGAGGGGGCTTTTGGACTACAGCATTTGGATCAGAACTAGACAGAGGGAAATCACTCATCGCGGTGGTCAGCACTTGAGTTTCTCGACAAGCCTCACCACTGTGGGCTGAAGTGCTCTGGGGTCCTAGGTAAACTTGAAAGACAGTCTAGGACACAAGGACTGCAATTCCTAGGCAAATCCTAATGCTAGGCTGGGCTTAGAGCCGGTGAACTATGGTGGCATGTGACCTAGGAAGATACTAGTTGGGGTGGCTATAGGAGTGCTTATGCCATCCCTCTCCCAATCCAGGCAGTCTAGCTTGTAGTAATGAAAGAGACCTCCCTCCTTTTGCTTAAGGAGAGCTAAGAGTAATAAAGAGGACTTGGCCTTGCATATTGGAAACCAGCTCAATCACAATAGGATAGGGCACTGGGCAGAGTTGTGAGGCCCCCACTCCAGGCACCAGCTTCCAGATGACATTTTTAGACATACAAAAGGAAATCCACTACCTTCAAGGAAGGACCTAGTCCTGGGAAGATTCATCACCTGCTGACTAAAGAGTCATTGGGCCCTGAATAACCAGCAGCAATACCTGGGGAGTACACACTGGGCCTTGGGCTCTGAGATGTACTGGCTTCAGGTGGGACCCAGCACATTCCCAGCTGTGGTGGCTATGGTGGCAGACTCTTTCTGTTTGAAAAAAGTAGAGGAAAAAGTAAAGGGGACTTTGTCTTGTAATCTTAGGTACCAGCTTGTACACAGTGGGGTAGAGCAACAAGCAGGCTCTAAGGGTCCCTACGTCCAGGCCTAGGCTCTTGAAAAGAATTTCTGGACTTGCCCAGGGCCAGAGGGGAGCCCACTGTCCTGAGGGTGAGTCCCAGGCCTGGCAGCATTCACCACAAGCTGATAAAAGAGTCCTTGGGCTTGAACTGAACATCAGCTGTGGCCTGGCAGAACCCGCAGAGGACTGGTGTTGGTGCTGGCCACAAGGAGAAGCTCCTCTGCCTGTGGAAAGGAGAGGAAACACTGCGGAAGGCTTCTATATTGTGGTTTGAGTGCTAGCTTAGCCACAGTAAAATAAAACATCAGGTAAATTGCTAAGGCTTTTTATTTTTATTTTTTTAGAGACCCTCTGTCACCTAGGCTGGAGTGCAGTGGCATGAACACAGCTCACTGCAGCCTCAACCTCCCAGGCTCAAGCAATTCTCCCACCTCAGCCTCTCAAGTAGCTGGGACTACAGGTGCCCACTACCATGCCAGAGGAATTTTTTTTCTATTTTTCTGTAGAGACAGGGTTTCACCATGTTGCCTACACTGGTCTTGAACTTGTGAGCTCAAGCAGTCCATCTACCTCAGCCTCCCAAATTGTTAGGATTACATGTGTGAGCCACCACACCTGACTGTAAATTTCTAAAGTTTTTGACTCCAATCCCTGGCTCCCAGACAGCATCTCCGGGGACCTGGAGGAACTCGCCACCCTGAAGGAAAGCTCCTTGGGCAAGGCCCATTGCTGTGCTGGCTTTAGGTCTGACCCACTGCAGTAAGAGTAGTGGTAGCTACAAGGGCACTCGCATCACCAGTTCCAGGTGATTCAGCACACACAGAGAGAGACTCTGTTTGTTTGGAAGAAAGTAAGAAAAAAGAACAATTCTCTGTGTGGTAATCCAGAGAATTCTGGCTCTTATCTACGACCACCAAGGTGATACCTTAGGCATGAGTCCACAAAAACCACAGCATTATTGGGCTTGAGGCCCAAGTCCCTTTGAATACCTAGAAAGACTTCTCAAGAACGACAGGCACAAACAAGCCCAGACTGTGGAGACTACAATAAATATCTAACTCTTCAATGTCCAGACATTGATGAACATCTATAAGCATCAACATCATCTAGGAAAACATGACCTCACCAAATGAACTAAATAGGAACAATCCTGGAAAAAAAGAGACATATGACCTTTCAGACAATGAATTCAGAATAGCTGTTGTGAGGAAACTTCAAAAAAATTCAAGATAACACAGAGTAGGCATTCAGAATTCTAACAGATAAGTTTAACGGAGAAATTGAAATAATTTAAAAGAATCAAGCAGAAATTCTAGAGTTGAAAATGCAGTTGACATGCTGAAGAATGCATCAGAGCTTTTTAATAGCAGACTTGATTAAGCAGAAAAAAATGAGTGAGCTTGAAGACAAGTTATTTAAAAATACAAAATCAGAGGAGACAAAAGAAAAAAATAAAAATACAATGAGGTATGCCTACAAGATCTAGAAAATAGCATCAAAAGGGCAAATCTAAGAGTTACTGGCCTTAAAGAGGAGGTAGAGAAAGAGATAGGGGTAGAAACTTTATTCATAGGGATGTCAAAAAAATTTCCAAACTTAAAGACATCAACATTCAAGTACAAGAAGGTTACAGAACACCGAGCAGATTTAATCCAAAGAAGACTATCTCAAGAAATTTAGTAATCAAACTCCCAAAGGTCAAGAATAAATAAAAGATTCTAACAGCAGCAAGATAAAAAAAATAAACAGCATGCAATGGAGCTCCAATATGTCTGGCAGCAGACTTTTCAATGGAAACTTATAGGCCAGGAGAGAGTAGCATAACATATTTAAAGTGCTGGGAAAACACACACACACACACACACACACACACACACACACACACAGCAAAAAAACACTTTTACCCTAGCATACTATATCCAGCAAAAATATTCTTCAAATCAAGAAGGACAAATAAAGATGTTCCCAGACAAACAAAAGCTGAGGGCTTTCATCAAGACCAGACTTGTCCTACAAGAAATCTTAAAGGGATTTCCTCAATCTGAAAGAAAAGGACATTAATAAGCAAGAAGAAATCGTCTGAAGTTAAAAAACACTGGTAATGGTAAGCACATTTAAAAAACCCAGGACAGTATAACACTGTAATTGTGGTATGTAAATTACTCTTAAGTAGAAAGACTAAATGATAAACAGTCAAAAATAATAACTACAAGAACGTTTCTAGACATAGACAGTTACAATGAAACAAGGAGAAACCATAAAAAGTTAAAAAGCAGGGAGATGAACTTATATTGCTTTATTAGTTTTCTCTCTCATATTTGTTTATGCAAGCAGTGTTAAGTTGTCATCAGTTTAAAATAGTGGGTTGTAAGGTAGTATTTGCAAGTTTCATAGTACTCTAAAATCAAAAAACAAACAATGGATGCACACAAAATAAAAATAAATTAAATCGTACCACTAGAAAAAAATCAAATTAACTAAAAGGAAGACAGGAAGGAAGGAGAGGAGGAGGAGAAGACCACAAAACAAATAAACAAACAAACCAGAAAACAAGTAGCAAAGTGGTAGGAGTTAGTCCCTACTTATCAATAATAACACAAATATAAATAGACTAAACTCTCCAATCAAAAGACACAGAGTAGGTGAATGGATTAAAAAAAATAAGACCCAGTGATTTGTTGCCTATAGGAAACACACTTCACCCATAAAGATACACATAGACTGAAAATAAAGGGATGGAAAAACACATTCATTTGGTGCCAATGGAAACCAAAAAAAGCAGGAATAGCTATATTGACATAGACTATCGGGGGAACCCACCCCCGATAGTTAACGTGGGTTCTTTTCTATTTCCCTAAGCATCTCCGCTGGTTTGAGAAACAAAGGGAAAGAGAACAAAAGAGAGAACTTTTAAAGCTGGGTGTCTGGGGGAGACATCACATATCGGCAAGTTCCGTGATGCTCTCTGAGCCATAAAACCAGCAAGTTTTTATTAGCGATTTTCAAAACAGGAGGGAGTGCACGAATAGGGTGTGGATCACAGAGATCACATGATTCACAAGGTAATAGAATATCACAAAGCAAGTGGAGGCAGGGCAAGATCACAGGACCACAGGATGGAGTGAAATTAAAATTGCTAATGAAGTTTTGGGCACGCATTATCATTGATAACATCTTATCAGGAGACAGGGTTTGAGAGCAGACAACCTGTCTGACCAAAATTTATTAGGTGGGAATTTCCTCATCCTAATAAGCCTGGGAGCGCTACAAGAGACTGGGGCTTATTTCATCCCTTTGGCTTTGACGGTAAAAGACAGCCGCCTCCAAAGGGGCCGTTCATAGACCTACCCTCAGGGCACATTCTCTTTCTCAGGGATGTTCCTTGCTGAGAAAAAGAATTCAGCAATATTTCTCCTATTTGCTTTTGAAAGAAGAGAAATATGGCTCTCTTCCATCCAGCTCACCGGCAGTCAGAGTTTAAAGTCTTATTTCCCTTGTTCCCTGAACATTGCTGTTATCCTGTTCTTTTTTCAAGGTGCCCAGATTTCATATTGTTCAAACACACATGCTCTACAAACAATTTGTGCAGTTAACGCAATCATCACAGGGTCCTGAGGCAACATATATCCTCCTCAGCTTATGAAGATGATGGGATTAAGAGATTAAAGAAAAGACAGGCATAGGAAATCACAAGGGAATTGATTGGAGAAGTGATAAGTGTCCATGAAATCGTCACAATTTATGTTCAGAGATTGCAGTAAAGACAGATGTAAGAAATTATAAAAATATTAATTTGGGGAACTAATAAATGTCCATGAAATCTTCATAATTTATGTTCTCCTGCCATGGCTTCAGCCGGTCCCTCCGTTCGGGGTCCCTGATTTCCCCGCAACAATAGACAAAATAGATTTCAAAACAAAAACTGTAAGAAGAGATACAGAAGTTCATTACATAATCAGAAAGGTTCATTCAGCAAAGGATATAATAATTCTAAATACATATATACCCAACAATGGAGCAGCCAGATATATAAAGCAAATATTATAACTAAAGGGAGAGAGAAATTCCAATACAATAATAGTGAATTCAAAATCCCACTTTCAGCATTGGACAGATCTCCCAGACATAAGATCAACAAAGAAACATCAGACTTAATCTGCTATACAGAAAAAAATGGGCCTCATAGCTATTTACAGAACATTTCATGCAACAGCTGCAGAATATACATTCTTCTTCTCGGCATATGAATCATTCTCAAGGATAGACCATAAATTAGGTCACAAAACAAATCTTAAAATATTAAAAAAAGAAACCTGAAATAATATCAAATACATTCTCTAACCACATGGAATAAAA
This sequence comes from Theropithecus gelada, assembly GCF_003255815.1. Lineage (NCBI taxonomy): Eukaryota > Metazoa > Chordata > Mammalia > Primates > Cercopithecidae > Theropithecus > Theropithecus gelada. Next base: position 35,968,103 of record NC_037680.1, read on the forward strand.
CCAGAACTCCATAACGAGAGGAATTTTGGAAACTATACAAACACATGAAAATTAAACAATATGCTCTTGAAAGGCCAGTGTGTCAATGAAAAATTAGGTAGGAAATTGAAAGCTTTCTTGAAACAAATAATGGAAACACAACATATCAAAACCTATGCAATACAGTGAAGGCAGTTGTAAGAAGGAAATTTATGGCTGTAAGTACCTACATCAAAAAGAAGAAAAACTTCAAATAAATAACCTAATGATGCATTTTAAAGAACTGGAAAAGCTCAGCATCATAAGACAGGATGAAATAATTAAAAAAAAAAAGAACTAGAAAAGCAATAACAAATCAAATCCAAGATTAGTAGAAGAAAAGAAATAATAAAGCTCAGAGAAGAAATAAATGAAATAGAAATGAAGAAAATACAAAAAAATTAGCAAAACAAAAACATTGTTTTTTGAAGAAAATAAAATTGACAAACCTTTAGACAAAGGAAAAAAAAAACAAATAAATAAAATCAGAGACGAAAAAGGAGACATTACAAATGATATTGCAGAAATTCAAAGGATCATAAGTGTCTACCAGGAACAACTATATGCCAATAAATTGGAAAATTTAGAAGAAATGATTTATAGCCACACTGTCTTCCACAATGGTTGAACTAATTTACACTCCCACTAACAGTGTAAAAGCATTCCTTTTTCTCCACAACCTCACCAGCATCTGTTATTTTTTGACTTTTTAATAATAGCCAGTCTGACTGGTGTTAGATAGTATCTCATTGTGGTTTTGATTTGCATTTGTCTAATTACCTGTGATGTTAAGCTTTTTTCCACATGATTGTGGGGCACATGTATGTCTTCTTTTGAAAAGTGTTTGTTCATGTCCTTTGCCCACTTTTTAGTGGGGTTTCTTTTTCTTGTAAATTTGTTTAATTTCCTCATAGACACTGCATCTTAGACTTTGTTAGATGCATAGTTGGCAAAAATGTTCTCTCATTCTGTAGGCAGTCTGTTTACTCTGTTGATAGTTGTTTTTGCTATGCAAAAGCTCTTCAGTTTAATTAAATGCCATTTGTCAATTTTTGCTTTTGTTGCAATTGCTTTTGGAGTCTGGTCATGAAATCTTTTCCTGTGCCTATCTCCTGAATAGTATTGCCCAGGTTGTTTTCCAGGGTTTTTATAGTTTTGGATTTTACATTTAATTCTTTAATCCATCTGGGGTTGATTTTTGTATATGGTGTAAGGAAGGAGTCCAGTTTCAATCTTCTACATATGGCTAGCCAGTCATCCCAACATTGTTCTTATTTTGAAATGATAAACATACCTTAGTTATCTCTCAAATAAAATATTATTTTCATATTTTTCCTTTTTTCTCCTCTGCTCACAAGGTAAACTCAGTATCACAATGTCTGCACATTTAGGTACATATTGCCTCTAATATAGACATAAATAATTATATCAGTGAAGAATTAATCTACTCAGAATCTTTCCTTGTATCATTCAACTCCCTTTTACCTAATTCTGAAATTTTTCTTTTTTTTTTTTAGATGGAGTCTCGCTCTCTCACCCAAGCTGGAGTACAGTGGCCTGATCTCAGCTCACTGGAACCTCTGCCTCCCAGGTTCAAGTGATTCTCCTGCCTCAGCCTCCTGAGTAGCTGGGACTACAGGCACCCACCACCATACCCAGCTAATTTTTTGTATTTTTAGTACAGAAGGGGTTTCACTGTGTTAGCCAGGATGGTCTCGATCTCCTGACCTCGTGATCCATCCTCCTTGGCCTCCTAAAGTGCTGGGATTACACGCCTGAGCCACTATGCCCAGCCTAATTCTGAAATTTTTCTATTTTAGTTAGCATTTTCTGCTCAAGTTCTATTAAGATCAACCTTGTGATTTCCTACGCCTGTCTTTAACTCTTTAACTTTATAGCAGAAATTGAAAATGTGGATTTTCTTCTACTTAATTTTCAGTGTTATACACATTGAATTTTGATGAGAATGTTTCTCTTGTTCTACAGTATGTTTTCCATAGATTGATTGTTTTCTATTTTTTCTTTTCTTTTTTTTTTTTGTTTTGAGACGGAGTCTTGCTCTGTCACCCAGGCTGGAGTGCAGTGGCCGGATCTCAGCTCACTGCAAGCTCCGCCTCCCGGGTTTACGTCATTCTCCTGCCTCAGCCTCCCGAGTAGCTGGGACTACAGGCGCCCGCCACCTCGCCCGGCTAGTTTTTTGTATTTTTAGTAGAGATGGGGTTTCACCGGGTTAGCCAGGATGGTCTCGATCTCCTGACCTTGTGATCCGCCCGTCTCGGCCTCCCAAAGTGCTGGGATTAGAGGCTTGAGCCACCGCACCTGGCCTTTTCTTTTTTTTTTTGAGACAAAGTCTCACCCTTTCACCTAGGCTGGAGTGCAATGGCACAATCTTGGCTCACTGCAACCTCTGCCTCCTGGGTTCAAGTGATTCTCCTGTCTCAGCCTCTCAAGTAGCTGGGATTACAGGTGCCAGCCACCACACCTGGCTAATTTTTGTAGTTTTAGTACAGACAGGGTTTCATCATGTTGGCTGGGCTGGTCTCGAACCACTGGCCCTGAGGTGATCCACCTGCCTCGGCCTCCCAAAGTGCTGGGATTATAGGTGTGAGCCATTGTGCCCAGCCAAAACATTCTTAATAATTAATGGGGGAAATTATAATCGTCCTGTGACTTTTACTAATTTTTGGCAAAACATGGAAAACTTTCCTAATGTAGGAATAAATTACAGAAAAATGAAAAAAGATTACAATATTTATCTTGTATGAAATATTTTAAAACATTAAAAAATGAGATTAAAATGTTTTATCTTTGTTAAAAACCCTATCAAGAGTTCCTGGGATGAACAGTGCTTTCCTTCTTCTCCTATAAATTAACGTAGGGAATGTTCACCTTTTCTATGCCTTGGTGAATTTCATACTCCTTTCTAAGTATGGATCACGTTCCATCATTTTATCCTTTGTGTTTCCAATATTATCAAGTATCTCATGAGTTATCTTGAAACTTTTTTGCTGTATCACTTTCCTTGGGACATCTTAATACTTTTCCTCACAATCACTTTCCTCATTTATGTTGATAACTTCACCAATACTAAGTTCCTGACTTAATATCTAGAACCTTTTGAATGACAGCAATGTCAACATTTTCATATCAGCTATTTTTTCTATAACTCAATTTATGATAGACTTGAATATCACTAATGGCATTATCACATTTTACTTGTTTGCTTCACTTTCATTGTTGTGAGTATATTTGTCTGCTTGGGTTGCCACAACAAAATACAATACACTGGGTGGTTTAACCCACAAAATTTTTTTCTTATAGTTCTGAAAGCTGGTTAAGTCCAAGATCAAGGTGATGGTAAGGCTGGTTTCATTCTGAAGCCTCTTCTCTTGGCTTATATGCAGCCACCATCTTGCTCTTTCCTAACATGGCAGAGGGAGAAAGTGAGCTCTCTATCATCTCTCCTTATAAAAACACTAATCCTATCAGATCAAGCCTCATTCTTACAATCTCACTTACCGTACAGGCTCAATTTCCAAAAACAGCCACATTGGAGTTTAGAGCTTCAACATATGAATTTTCAGAGGATCTAAATATTTAGCCTAACATTCCATCCTTGGTCCCCCGTAATTCATATCCTTCTCATATGCAAAATACATGCCTTAAAAGTCTTAACTTGGGCCGGGCGCAGTGGCTCACACCTGTAATCCCAACACTTTGGAAGGCAGGGCGGGCGGATCGCGAGATCAGCAGATTGAGACCATCCTGGTTAACACGGTGAAACCCTGTCTCTACTAAAAATACAAAAAATTAGCCAGGTGTGGCAGGTGTGGTGGCAGGCGCCTTTAGTCCCATCTACTCGGGAGGCTGAGGCAGGAGAATGGTGTGAACCCGGGAGGTGGAGCTTGCAGTGAGCTGAGATCACGCCACTGCACTCCAGCCTGGGAGACAGAGCCAGACTCTATCTCAACAACAACAACAACAACAACAACAACAACAAGTTTTAACTTGGCTGGTGCGGTGGCGCATGCCTATAACCCCAGCACTTTGGGAGTCCAAGGTAGGTGGATGATCTGAGGTCAGGAGTTCGAGACCAGCCAGGCCAACATGGTGAAACACCGTCTCTACTAAAAATACAAAAAATTATCCAATTATCCAGGTGTGGTGGCAGGCACCTGTAATCCCAGCTACTCAGGAGGCTGAGGCAAAAGAATCGCTTGAACTCAGGAGGCAGAGGGTGCAGTGAGTGGAGAATGCGTCATTGCACTCCAGCCTGGGCAACAAGAGTGAAACTCCATCACAAAAAAAAAAAAAAAAAGTCTTAATTCATTCAAGCATCAACTCAAACATCTAAAGCCCAAGTCTCATTTAAATATTATCTAACCTGGGTACAGTGACTCTCACGTGTATTACTAGCTACACAGGAGGCTGCGACAGGAGGCTCTCTTGACCCCAGGAAGTAGAGGCTGCAGTTAGCTATGATTATGCCACTGTACTCCAGCGTGGGTGACAGAGCAAGACCACATCTCTTTTAATAAAGGATTAAATAAGCATCATCTAAATCAGATATGGGTGAGACTCAAGGTACTATTCATCTTGAGGAAAAATTCTTCTCCAGCTGTGAACTTGTAAAACCAGATAAGCTATATGCTTTAAAAATACAATGGTGGGCTATGCATAGGATAGACATTCCCATTCCAAAAGGGAGAAGTAGGGAAGAAGAATGTGATGGCAGGTCCCCAGCAACTCTAAAACCTAGTAAGAAAAACTTCACTAGATCTTAAGGCTGGAGATGAGTGTGTTTGGCTTGATATCCCACCTTCCAGGCCTACTGGGATGGCAATATCATGCCAACAGCTGTTTGGTCTGATCCTGCATGCACCTGTGGCTGTCTATGAGAGCATTACCCTCTGAAACCAACTAAGAAGCTGTCTTACACCCTTAGGCTACTGCTGGTAGTAGCAGTACTCATAATTTCTGAGTCACCTTTGGTGTTACTCTTCCCTTTCTTTGAGAATAGTGCACATTTGCAGCTGAACAGCTCTACGTTCCTGCCTGGTAGAATTCAAGAAGTCCGAACGCCTTCCTTCATTCTGTCTTGCCTTTCTCTGTCCTCAGTTCAAACTGGCAGTGTCTTTGTTGTTATAATTGCATTTCTATTCCTAGCTTCTTCTGAGATGGACGATTACACTCAGGAGGTACACCCACGATTTCTTTATCAAGTGGTTCTTCAGCCATACCACCCTTCATGTTCTCTTCAGAACAAGTTTTGTGCAGTATGGATAGGCTAAGAATTTTCCCAATCTCCATGTTCTGATAACTTTTTCTTTAATAATTCCTTCTTCATTTATTGCCTCTCATATTTTACTATAAGTAGTAAGGAGAATCTATGCTGCATTTTCAACACTTGGCTTTAAAACTCACCTCTGGGCCAGGCACAGTGGCTCACACATGTAATTCCTGCATTTTGAGAGCCCAAGGCAGGTAGATTGCTTGAGCCCAGGAGTTCGAGACCTGGGCAACATGGTGAAACCTTGTCTCTACAAATAATAAAATTAGCTGGGCATGGTGGCATGCGCCTATAGTCTCAGCTACTCAGGAAGCTGAGGTGTGAGGATCACTTGGGCCTGGGAGGTAAATGTTGCAGTGAGCTATGATCGTGCCATTGTACTCCATCCAGGCTGGGTGACAGAGAGAGCCCTGTCTCTAAAAAACAGTTTTTTAAAAAGTCACTTCTGCTAAATACCCAATTTCATTGCTTAAAATAGTGGTCCCTAACCTTTTTGGCACCAGGCACCAGTTTCGTGGAAGACAATTTTACCACAGATGGAGCGAGGTGGGAGGGTGCCATGGTTTCAGGATGAAACTGTTCCACCTCAGATCATCAGGCATTAGTTACATTCTCATAAGGAGTGTGCAACCTAGATCCCTCCAATGCACAGTTCACAATAAGGTGCACGCTCGTCTGAGAATCTAATGCCACTGCTGATCTGACAGGAGGTGGAGCTCGGGTGGTAATGCTCACTCAACTGCTGCTTACCTCCTGCTTATGTGGCCCAGTTCCTAATAGGCCATGGACTTATACCAATCTGCATCTCAGGGGTTGGGGACCCCTGGCTTAAAAATTCTACTTGCTGCAAAATACTAGAACATAATTCAAACAATATTTTTGCCCCTTTATAACAAGGATTGCCACCTGTTCCTCTTTTATACCTGAGAGCTTACCAGAATGGTCTTTAACATACATATTTCTACCATTCTAACATTCTGCTCATGATTATTTATGTGTTCTCTTAAAGATAGAAGCTTTCTCTCCTGCTCTGCTGTTTTCCTTCTGAGCCCTTACACAATCATTCATTAAACATATATATTTCTAGGATGCATCTCAAAACTTCCAGCTTACCCAGTTCCACTTACTGGGTACTTGGTACTATACTTACCGAGTTCCAAAGCCACTTCCACATTTTAGGTTATTTGTTACAGGAGAACCCCACATCTTGGATCCAAAATCTATATTAGTCAGGATTCTCCAGAGAAACAAAACCAAAAGAATGTATGTATAAAGATATTTATTGTAAGGAATTCGCTCATACAATTATGTATTAGTACCAAGGCCTACAGTCAGCAAATTGGAAATCCAGGAGAGACAATGGTTTAAGTCTGAAAGTTGGCAGACTCAAGACCCAAGAAGAGCCAATGCTTCAGTTCAAGTCTGAAGGCAGGAAAAGTCCAGTTTCCTAGCTCAATAGTTAGGCAGGAGGTGTTTCCTGTTACTTACAGTAGGATCAATGTTTTTGTTCTATTCAGGCCTTCAATTGATTCACATCCACATTAGGGAGAACAATCTCCTTTACTCAGTCTACTGATTCAAATGTACATTTCATATAAAAACACTGCCAGAGACACACTCAGAATAATGACTGACCAAATAAATACCTGAGCACCCCATGGCCCAGATTAATTGATACATAAAATTAACTATCACAGCCAATTCCCTTGATTATTCATTTTGGTAAAACGTCATGTAGATTTATCACTGTGAGACAAGAAGACAACACAACTACATGCTTTGCTGTCTGTGCATGAATTGAACAACGACCAATAAAATTAAAAAATCACCACCAGATGACTTTGAAAAAGTAATGTGACAGGCCACTGATCATGCCAGACATCTGTTATTTATAATGATTTGTGGACTTCGAGCTAGCAGTAAACAATTTACCTTATGCAATTATTCATAATAAATATTCTGTGGTAAATTTAAAGGTTTTTAGGGGATGGATGAGATTTAACCAAAGTATGATGACTGAAATTTGTGCATACTGGAACCATGCAAAGTGAAAACTTACTGTAATTTGCATACAACAAATTGCATATACTTAAAATGCATAATTAGATCATTTTGTCACACATATATAGTCGTGGAAACCTTAACATAGTAAAGATTATGGATATATCCTTTACTTCTGAAGTTTCCTCTTACCTTCCCCCACTATTTATTTATTTATTTATTTCTTTTTTGAGAAAGAGTCTCACTCTGTCATCCAGGCTAGAGTGCAGTGGCATGATCTTGACTCGCTGCAACCTCCACCTCCCAGGTTCAAGACATTCTCCTGCCTCAGCCTCCCAAGTAGATGGGGTTACAGGCACATGCCACCATGCCCACCTAATTTTTGTTTTTTCAGTAGAGATGGGGTTTCAGCATGTTGCTTAGGTTGGTCTTGAACTCCTGACCTCAACTAATCCACCTGCCTTGGCCTCCCAAAGTGCTGGGATTACAGGCGTGAGCCACCGTGTTCAGCCCCTCTTGCTCCTTTATAGTGCTTCCTCTCATTCTTCCATGTTACCCAACTCCATGGATCCCATGCAATGACTGATTTGCTTTCAATCACAATAGATTGCTTTGCATTTTGGGAAGCTCATATAAATAAGATCATATACTATGTATTCTTTTTTGTCTGGCTTCTTCCATTCAGTATAATTATTTTCGGATTCACCCAGTTTGCATGTTTAAATTGTTTGTTCTCTTTTATTGCTAAATTGTATTTCATTATACAGATACCAGATTTTATTTACCTACACTCTTGGGTTAACATTTAGATTTTTTTCTACCTTTTAGCTATTATAAATCATGTTGCTATGAACGTTTATATAAGAAACTCTATGCAGACTTATGTCATTACATTTCCTGGGTATATACTAAGGAGTGGAATAGCTGGATCATATGGTAGGTATGTATTTAATTTTTTTAAAAACTGCCAAATTGTTTACCAAAGTGGCTATAACATTTTACATTCCCACCAACAGTGACTAAGTACTCCACATATCCCACATCCCTAGCCAAAATGAGGGGGTAGTCTGTTTTTTAAAATTGTAGTCATTCTAATAGGTGTGTGGTATTATCTGATTGTGGTGTTAATTTGCATTTCTCTAATTACTAATGATGTTGAGCATTTTTATATGCTTATTTGCCATCCTTTTACCTTTTTGGGTGAAATGTCTGTTCAACTTATTGGCCATTTAAAAAATTGTGTTATATGTTTTCTTATTATTGAGCTTTGAGAGTTCTTTATACATTTTGGGTACAAGGCCTATACAGCTCACCATAATGTAGAATCAGGGGAGCCCTGAGCTTGTTTTCCTGCAACTAGATGGTCTCATCTGGAGGTGATGGGAGACACTGACAGATCATCAGGCATTAGATTCTCATAAGGAGTACACAACCTAGATCCCTCACATGCACAGTTCACAATAGGGTTTGTGTTCCTATGAGAATCTAATGCTGCCACTGATGTGACAGGAGGTGGAGCTCAGGCGGTAGTATGAGTGTTGGGGAGTGGTTGTAAATACAGATGAAGCTTCTCTTGCCCACCACTCACCTCCTGCTGTGCGGCCCAGTTCCTAACAGGCCACAGACCAGAACTGGTACCAGTCCATGGCCCAGGGATTGGGGACGCCTGCTATAGGTCATGTGTCTTTTTTTTCCTCAGGCTGCTTTCAAGATTTTCTCTTATTACTATTTTTGAACAATTTGATGGTGACCTACATTGATGTAGTTTTCTTCATGTTTCTTGGTTTTTGGTTTGAGTTTTTTCTGTCTCTGGGTTTAAAGCTATCATCAAATTTGGAAAAACTCAGCCATGATTTCTTCAAGTATTTTTTTCTGCCTTCCCTTCCTTAAAGGGGTCCCATTACAAATATATTATGCTATATATATAGTTGAATACGAGTGATGCACAACTTTTATGAAGGTGTCCCACAGCTTAGTGATGTTCATTTTTTAATAATTAATTTTTCTCTTTATGCCTTCCTTTGAATGTTTTCTATTGTAATTTCTTCAACTTCACCAATCTTTTCTTCTACAAGATATGACCTCTAGTTAATCCCATCTCTTGTGTTTTCCATGTCAGACATTATAGTTATCAGCACTAGAAGTTTGTTTTGGATTTGTTCTATATCATTCATTTTTTTACTTAACATGTTTGATCTTTTCTCCAGCTTTATCTTACATACAGAATACAGTTATAAGAAGTTTTGGTATCCTTATCTGTCAATTTCACAATTTTAGTTTTTTGTTTTTTTGGTTGTTTCCATGCCTGCTAGTTTTTTTACTGGGTGTCATATATTGTGAATTTTACCTTGTGAGGTGCTGAACATGTTTGTATTACTATAAAGATTCCTGGGCTTTTTTTCTGGGTTGCAGTTAAATTGGAAACGATTTAATCCTTTCAGGTCTTGCTTTTAAGATTTGTCAGACAGAACCACGGGAGCATTTAAGTTTAGGGCTAAGGATTCCACACTATTGATGCAAGATCTTTTAAAACACTGTACCCAATGCCCCACAAATTGTGAGGCTTTCTATTCTGATAGGTGGCAAAAGGCACTATTCCTATTCCTGTGAGAACTGCGTACACTCTTCTCTCTTCTAAACCTTTTCAGTGGTTCTTTCCCTAACCTTGGGTAGCTCCCTCATATTCATACACTGATTAGTACTCTACTGCAAACATGACAAGGATCTTCTGCAAATCTCTGGAGTTCTTGTAGTGACTCTCACCACTTCAGTACTGCACCCTGTGATATCTAGCAACCTTGGTCTCTACAGACTATCATCAATGTCTCCTCAAGACATGAGTCTCTGAGTGCTACCTCTGTTCCCCTTTTCTGTGACAGAGCCTGGAAAGTCTCTCACAGCAGTAAGCTGAGACAATAATAGGGCCAACCTTGTTTGATTAATGTCTCTCAGCAAACAATGTCCTTTGTTGCCCAGTGCCCAATGTCTTAAAAACCCCTTGTTTCACATTTTCCTATTCTTTATTTCAGGTAGCAGGTTAAATTTTGTCCAGTTACACCATCTCATCTAGAAATATAAGATCCTTTTTGTGTATTTTTAATTTAATTGATAAAAATTCCTTTTATTAACTAGCCTTAAAATTCCTTTAAAAAATTGTGATTATAATCCCCAGCACAAAATGTTATCAAGGTACTTTCTTTCCTCACTTATGTGGGAAATCATATATCCAAGAATTGCAATGCACTTATTTTACCATTACTCTTACATTGTGAATATAGAAAAAAATAGAAATGGGTTGGTACAGTATTATGGCCATCTCAAAAACGAGTAGTGGGATGGCTATAGAGCCTTCTGATTATTACAAACCTCATTCCAATCAAGGGGAGTTAATAGTAGGGGAAAAAGTTTATCTCTTTTTCAAGGATCAGAACTGATTTTATTTTATGAGGAAAAGTATGTGATTTATGTGTTTTCTCATTCCAGCTCTCTCCTTAGTGTTAGTGAAAAAACCTTGTACATTCTCATAACCACTTTTCTGCCAATCGTAATCTTTGGCAGTAGTGTAGGTTTTCATTTATTATGCTTTCAAGAGTACATTCGTGGGGTCAGCTATGTCAGGATTGGCAGGAAGATATCATTTTTTGAGGTTTTAAAACATTATTGAAATATAATTCATTTACCATAAAACTTACACCTTTAAAAGATATAATTTAGTGTTTTTTAGTCACAAATTTGTACAACCATCACTACAGATTTTCATCACCCACAAAAGATACACCACACCCATTACCCATCACTACTGACTCTTCTCTTCCCCCAGTTCCTGAAAAATATGTGGAATTTGTCTATTCCACATATTTTATATAAATGGAGCCATAAAATACGTGGTCTTTTGTGACTAGCTCCTTTCACATAGCATAAGTTTTCAGGTTTGATCCATATTATAGCATTTATTGATACCTCATTCTGTTTCATTGCTGAATAATATTTCATTATATGAATAGATCAGATTTTCTTTTTCCATTCATCTATTAGTGAATATTTAAATTGTTTCAAATTTTGAGGTATTATAAATAATACTGCTATAAACATTCATGTACATGTTTTTGTGTGAAAATGTATTTATTCCACTCTTTTGGGTATATACCTGGAAGTAAAACTGCTGAGTCATACAATAACTATAATTTTCTGAGGAACTGACAGACTGCTTTCCAAACTGGCTATACAATTTTACTTTCTGCCCAGCAATGTACAGGGATGCTAATTTCTCTCCATCTTTACCATCACTTGTTACTCTCTTTTTTTTTTTTTTTTTTTTGAGATGGAATTTTGCTCTTGTTGCCCAGGCTGGAGTGCAATGGCATGATCTTGGCTCACTGCAATCTCTACCTCCCAGGTTCAAGTGAATCTCCTGCCTCACCCTCCCAAATAGCTGGGATTATAGGTACACGCCACAATATCTGGCTAATTTTGTATTTTTAATAGAGACAGGGTTTCATCATGTTGGCCAGGCTGGTCTCAAACTCCTGACCTCAGGTGATCCACCCTCCTTGGCCTCCTAAAGTGCTGGGATTACAGGTGTGAGCCACCGCACCTGGCCACTGTCTATCATTTTGATGACAGCCATTCTGGTGGGCATAAAGTGGTATCTCATTGTGGTTCTGATTTGCAGTTCCCTGTAATTAATGATGTTGAGCATGCAAGAAGTCTTTTTCTTTTTTTTTTTTTTTTGAGACAGTATCTTGCTCTTTTGCCCAAAGGCTTCATGCATTGTTGAGTGGTACAAACACGATTTACTAACAGTCCTGACTTCCTGGGTCAAGTGATCCTCCTGCCTCAGCTTCCCAAGAAGTTAGAAGTACAGGTGTGTGCCACTATGCCTAGCTTATTTTTTTGTAGAGATGGAGTCTCACTCTGTAGCCCAGACTGGTCTCAACCTCCTAGGCTCAAGCAATCTTCCCATCTTGGCCTCCTAAAGTGCTGGAATTACAAGGCATGAGCCACTGTGCCTGGCCCAAGTGTCCTTTTTTTTTTTTCTTTTTTTTTTGAGACAGAGTCTCACTCTGTTGCCCAGGCTGGAGGGCAGGGGTGCCATCTCAGCTCACTGCAACCTCCGCCTCCCGGGTTCAAGTGATTCTCCTGCCTCGGCCTTCCAAGTAGCTGGGATTACAGGCACATGCCACAACACTCAGCTAATTTTTTATACTTTTTGGTAGACACGGGGTTTCACCACGTTGGCCAGGCTAGTCTTGAACTCCTGACCTCAAGGGCTCCACCCGCCTCAGCCTCCCAAAGTGCTGGGATTACAGGCGTGAGCCACGACACCTGGCTCCAAGTGTCCTTTTTAATTAACCTCCTATACCACCTTTTTATTAAAAATTCTGTTTAAGAATTTTACCTAACAAATATTCAATAAACACATTATATTAATATTCTTTTAAAAAATCATTTCTACAACATTTCTTCTATTAAACTATTTGGGAATTTGTTCAAATGTATACCTAGCCTCATATATGCAGGTGACCCAGATATTCTATAATTCTTTTAATAGAACATATCAAAGAGTTGGAAACAATCATATCTTACAGGTTTTATGTTACTTAGTACCTCTAAATGAAACTTGAGATAGTCTTTGCTTGGCATCCTAGAAATCAAAACAACTTGAAATTGAATTTTACAAGTGAAAAAGTTCCTAAAGAAAATCTGGATCTTCTGGCTTATATGATACATGATGTAATTACAAATAAGGTTCAGTGACTTCAAAATAATTTAGCTAATTATTGACACAGTTGTCACTAAAATCTAGATATGCTGACTTCTACACTGGTGTTCCTTCTAAAGGAATTATTGACAAACTCAAATAATAAAAGATTTATCATGAAACAATGGCAAGGGTAATGGACTAGTAATCAGAAAATGTACTTGTATCTTACAACATTTGGCTGAGCCTATGGAATACTAATTTAACCTCTGTACCATATCTTCATCAAATAGGAAATTCTACTAGATAACTTCAAATTCTTCCACATTTAAAAGATTCACTGGAATATAAAAAAGCATTAAGTAGACTTGGAAGTTAACCCCAAAAAAAGAGTACAGGAGCTTTAAACAACAAATAATAAGCCAAAACCTTAGTGGAATTTTTTCCTGTTATAATAGTGGGAATGCAATCAGAAATACATTCTATCAACAAGAACAGCTTGGACTAACACAGGCAGAAAAAGAACTCAACTCTCATTACATGTTGTAATATACTGATCAATAAAAAGACAACTGTATCCCAACTGCACGGAGTAATACTCTGAGGAAACCAGAACGAGAAGCCTGCCAAAGCTTCCACCATAGCCGCTTTTCTCTGTTGTATCTACAGAGTTTATAATTCCCAGCATGTAACACATAAAGCAGCAGGAGCACAGGGTTGAAATATATGATATATGTTAGTAGTAGACAAAAGATGGAAAGATAGGCTTGAATATATTACATATTATCAAAGCATTGTGAACTGAGATCTGACTAATTTAGACAGAGAAACCAAGACAAAAGAAAACCCCAAGAAGCGCTAACAGATCCATTTAAGATAAATGTCAACAGGTATTGCAGGGAAAGGTAGAAATCTGCCTTCTAAGTTAGCACTAAGAGCACAATTTGCTAGCAGTGTAATATGAAAGCGAGGAAGTGTTAAGTTTTCTTCTTCAATGCTCTCTATTGAAAAAAATGCCAGAAGAACTTGCTAAGTATGTAGGAAAAAAATGAAGTAAAGAAAAAGAAAAAGAAAAAAAAGGAGAAGAATGTTTTGAAAAGAAACTACAGGCCAGGCATGGTGGCTCACACCTGTAATTCCAGCACTTTGGGAGGCCGAGATGGGTGTATCACTTGAGCTCAGGGGTTCAAGACCAGCCTGGGCAACATGGTGAAACCCCATCTCCACAAAAAAATACAAAAATTAGCTGGGCAAGGCAATGCATGCCTGTACTTGGGAGGCTGAAGGAGGAGAATCGCTTGAGCCTGGGAGGCAGAGGCTATAGTGAGCCGAGATAAAAGATAAAAAGACATGTAAAATAGCATATATTCTGTAGTTTCCTCTGAGGAAAATACAAACATTTATGTTTCATGTGCTTGGTTATTTCAAAGAAGATGCAACAGGAAAGTCAAAGAGAGGAATTAAAATAAAATGATAACATGAATTCAAAGGCTATTAGTACAATGTAAGGAATTAGCTAATGGAAAATAACAAAATAATTTAAACATGCACTACGGTCACATTAAAAGTGAAGAAAGAAGGCCAAGGCAGGTGGATTACCTGAGGTCAGGAGTTTGAGACCAGGCTGGCCAACATGGCAAAACCCTGTCTCTACTAAAAATACAAAAATTAGCCATGTGTGGTGGCAGGCGCCTATAATCCGAGCTACTCGGGAGGCTGAGGCAGGAGAATTGCTTGCACCTGGTGGGGTGGACGTTGCAGTGAGCTGAGATCACGCCACTTCACTCCAGCATGGGCAAAAGAGCAAAAGTCTATCTCAAAAAAAAAGAAAAAAAAGTGAAGAAAGATGTGAAAGACAGACTAAAATAGTTCTCAGAATGAAAAAGAAAAATGCGAAGGATATTTGAAGAATACTTAAGGACAAGATGGCTAATATAAAGGAATGTGAAAAAAACATCCTACGTAAAAATTACAGGTATATATATCAGCCCAGGTTTCCTTAGGACACATACACACTTTCAAGTTTGGATAATTCAAGAAGGGTTTATGTATTCATAAAACAGGGTGAAAGGGAACCATAAGAAACAGTACAATAACACAGGGCTAATATCAGTGGAGTTCTTACTGTCCTTATGGGGAGCAAAATTAGCTGCTGTAGCCAGAAGGAAGGAATAGTGTAGAAAAGGCCATGGCCAATAAGAGACATAGTGAGCCTGACGTACCCATATGGGAAGGGAGCCAGGGGAATAAATAACTGTCCGCATACTCCTCCTTTTCCCTGATATTCTTCAAGGGCTCCTCATTGGTGGAAACTGACCAAACGGCAGCGAGTATATGGACCTATATAATTCACACAAATCTAACTCCCAGGGTAAAAAGCAAAGTGGACTAAGAATAGTGAATTTGCAGGGGCAAATGGAATATAGCCACAATAGTGTAGCATAGGAATAAAGGGATGTAAATCTCTACCATTTGCCTGAAGTCCATTCACCTTCACTGTAATTACTGATATAGTTGAATTTGTATTTCCCATCTTGCTGTTTTTTTCCTTTATGTCCTTTTTTGTTCTCCATTACTCCTATATGATCTTTAATGTTAAACAAGTATGCTAAACACATGTTTGTGTGTGTATATATGTGTGTGTGCGCGCACATGTATATAGAGCTTATTTTCAGTCCATTACTTTAGGAATTATACGATTAGTCTCTAATTTATGACAATCTACTTTAAAACAATCTTATTTTAACAAATTTGCTCCTATATGTTTCATTTCTACCACCCTCCTTAGCATTATTGTCAATTATATGTTATGCATTCAACAAAAAAGTGCCATAATTACTGCTTTAAACACTTTGTTTTTTGAAGAAATTAGGAAAATAGAAAAAAATATTTTAAAGTCTTTTACACACAAATTTACTTTTACCAGTCCTCTTCATTCTTTCCTCTGGATATGAGTTACTATCAGGTATCACATTCTTTCAATCTGAAGAAATCTGAAGAAATCTGAAGTAGTGTTTGTCGCACAGGCTGGTTATTAACCAAATCTCTCAGTTTTTATTTTCTTGGAAACATCTTTATATCGCCTTCATTTCCGAAGGTTAATTTTATAGTATATAGTATTCTTTGTTGTCAGTTGCCTCCACAAACCCACCCCCAGGACTTTAAATATGCCATTGTATTGTCTTCTGGAGATCACTGTTTCTGACAACAGCAGTAAGCTATTAATCATATTGCTGTTTCCCCGTTCATGATGAGTTGTTTTTTTCTTGCTTCTTTCAAGAGTTTCTTTTTGTCTTTAGCTGTCAGCACTTTCACGATAATGTTTCCAGGTGTGGTCCTTTAGTGTTTTTCCTTTATGGGATTTGTTGAGCTTCTTGAACCTCAAGTTTCTACCAAAACTCGGAGGTGCTCATTAATTATTTCTTCAATTATTTTTTCTCCCCCCTCACTCTCATACTAGGATGCCCATTACATGTATAACGGTTACCTGACATCGCATTGGATAATTTCTAATGATCTCATCTCACTGGGTAATTTTTAATGATCTTCAAGTTTACTGAGTGTTTCAATTTGCTGCTAAGTCCATCAAGTAAATTTTTCATTTCAGTTCTCTTACTTTTAAGTTCTAGAATTTCTATTTGGTTCCTTTTCTATAGATTCTATTTATCTATTTAGATTCCCCCTTTACATTGAGTCACTGTTATTATGTTTTCCATTAGTTCTTTGAATGTAAGTTTAAAACAATTTTTCAGCATATTTCTAATAGCCGTGTTGAGGTCCTTTGCAAAATCTACCTTCTGGGCCCACTCAGATTCAATTTCTATTGATTGCTTTATTTCCAGAGCATGTCTCATCTTTGCATATCTAGTAGTTTTGACTTTTAGAGAGCATGTAGCAACTCTAAATTCTGTTTTATTTTCCTGAAAGTGTTGTTTATTTATTTTTAGTAACTTGCCTGGACTTAAACTTCAGAATTTGTCTCTCATGCGGTGTGTAGCTACTGATGTCTCTGATTATTCTTTTAAAAATTAATATGCTTTTTAAAGCAACTTTAGTTTTACAGAAAAATAAGTTGCAAGTACAGAGAGTTCCCATATAACCCCTCAAATCTCTTCCCCAGTTATTAATATCTTGAATTACTGTGGTACACTGGTCACAACTGATGAGCCAATACTGATACATTATTAACTGAAGTTACAGATTACATTGGGGGTATGCTTTCTGTTGCTTTGTATGAGTTCTGACAGATGCATAATGACATGTATCCACCAATATAGTATCATACAGGATAGTTTCATGATTCTAAAAATTATGTGTTACACCCATTTATCCCTCTCTCCCTACCTCACCCTGAACCTCTTGACGACCACTGCTCTTTTTACTGTCTCCATAGATTTACCTTTTGCAGAATGTCATATAGTTGGAATTAAACAGTACGTAATTTTTTCAGATTGGATTCTTTCACTTGGCAATATGTGTTTAAGGTTTCTCCATGTCTTTTCATTTCTTAATAGGGTCATTTCTTTTTAGTACTGAATAATATTCCATTGTCTGGATGTAACACTCTCATTTTAAGTAACAATTCCCTAATGGCATATGATGCTGAGCATCTTTTCATATGCTTATTGGCCATATGTATCTTTTCTTTATATGTTTAGATCCTTTGCACATTTTTTTAATCAGGTTGTCTGTTTCCTTATTTTTGAATTTTAAATATTTCTCTGAATGTTTGAATAAGTCATCAGATACGTATTTTGCAAATAATTTCTCCCACTCTGTGGCTCTTTTTTTCATTCTCTTAATGGTGTCTTTTGCAGAGAAGTCTTAAATTGTAATCATGTACAACTTACCAATTTTTTTCTTTTATGGAGTATATGCTTTTGGTATTGTATCTAAAAATTCACTGCAAACTCTAGGTCACTTAGACTTTCTCCAGTGTTATCCTCCAGGAGTTTTATAGTTTTGCAGTTTTACTTTTAGGTCTATCCATGCTTAACTAATTTTTCTGGAAGCTGTAAGGCCTATATTTAGATTAATTTTTTTGCATGTAGATGTCCAGTTCCAGCATCATTTGTTGAAAGGACTATCCTTTCTACATTAAATTGCCTTTGCTCTTTTGTCAAAGATCCATTGACTATTATTTGCATAGGTCTATTTCTGTGTTCTGTATCAATTTGTCCTCTCTTTTATCAGTACCACACTGTGCTGATTACTGTAGCTTTACAGTAAGCCATGGAATTGGAGAGTGTCAGTCCTCTAACCTTGTTCTTCAATATTGTCTTGGCTATTATGCATCTTTTGTCTTTATGTATAAACTTCAGAATCAGCTTGTTGATGTCCCCAAAATAATTGGCAATGACTTTGATTGAGATTCTGTTAAATCTATAAATCAAGTTGGAAAGAACTGAAATCTTGACATAGTAGACTCTTCCTATCCATGTACGTGGAATATCTCACAATTTACTTAGATCTTTGATTTCTTTTGTCAGAGTTTTATAGTTTTCCTCATATAGTTCTGGTACATACTTTGTCAGATTTATATCTAAGTACTTCTCGGATTTGATGGTAATGTAAAAGGTATTGTGTTTTTAATGTCAAATTCAAATTGTTCATTGCTGGAATATAAGAAGGCAACTGGATTTTGTACATTAACTTTGTATCTTGCAGCTTTGATACAAGTAGTTATTAGTTCCAGATTTTTTGGTTGATTCTTTAAATTTGCAAATAAAGATAGTTTCATTTCTTCTTTTCCAATCCGCAGGCATTTTGTTTCTTTTTCTTGTCTTATTGAATTAAATAGGCACTTCAGTATGAAGTCGAATAGGAATGGTGAAAGTGGACATCTCTGCCCTGTTTCTGATCTTAGTGGGAAAGCATCTATTCTCTCACTATTAAGTATTTTAGAGGTAGTTTCTCTGTTGATGTCCTTTATCAACTTGAGGGAGTACCCTTCTATTCTCAGTTTGAAAAAGATTTTTGTCATAAATGGGTGTTGGACTTTGTCAAATTGTTTTTATGCATCTATTGATATGATCATATCATTTCTTTAGCCAGTTGATGTCATGAATTTCATTAGTTGCTCTTTGCTAAACGAACCTTGCGTAACTGGAATAAATACCAGTTGGTCATGGTATAAAATTGTTTTTGTGCATTGTGGGATTTGATTTGCTAATATTTAGTTGAAAAAAATTTTTTTTTTTTTGCGACTGGGTCTTGCTCTGTCACCCAGACTGGGATGCAGTGGCACAATCACGGTTCAATGCAACCTTGATCTCCTGAGTTCGAGAGATCCTTTCACCTAGGCCTCACGAGTATGTAGAACCACAGGCATGTACCACCATGTCCAGCTAAATTTTATTTTTATTTATTTATACTTTTTTGGAGACAGAGTCTTGCTCTGTTGCCCAGGATGGAGTGCAGTGGCACGATCTCAGCTCACTGCAACCTCTGCCTCCCAGGTTCAAGCAATTCTTGTGCCTTAGCCTCCCAAGTAGCTGGGACTATAGGCATGCTCCACCGAAGTCTGGATAATTCTTTGCATTTCAGTAGAGATAGGGTTTTACCATGTTGCCCAGGCTGGTATTGAACGCCTAAGCTCAGGCAATCCACCTGCTTTGGCCTCCCAAAGTGGTCTGATTTAGGCATGAGCCACTGCACCCAGGTAAATTTTATTTGTATTGAACAGATGGGGTCTCCCTATGTTGCCTAGGCTGGTCTTGAACTCCTGAGATCAAGCAATCCTCCCGCCTCGACCTCCCAAAGTGCTGGGGTTACAGGAATTAGCCATCGTGGCTGGCCTCAGCTGAAGATTTTTGCATCTACATTCATGAGAGATTTTGATCTGTGCTTTCCCTTTCTTGTAATGTCTTTTGTCTAGTTTGGGTACTGAAATAATCCCAGCTTGACAGAATGTGTTAGGAAGCATTCCCTTTGTTTCTATTTTCTGGAAGAGATTGTAGAGAATTTGTATAATTTATTCCGTGAATGTTTCTGTTCCGTTTCTTTATTCCTACTATTATTTTGTAATCTGGCTTCCTAGAAGTTGCCTGTTTCAACACTACTCAGTGGTCAGCCAACGGGTGTGGCTCAATCAGCCTCAGGGTTGTGCTCAAATACCTTGAGCCAATAAGATTTCTACCACTTGCCAATTATCTGTGTGTGGGTTGCAGAACCTACTAAAAGTTTGAGCCAAATCTTTAGTGTCCTTTGTCTTTTTACTTTTTGTCAGATGCTCTTGGGTATTCTTTGAACATGTGTAGTTTGCTAGTTAGCAAGGGATGTGTGGAGAACCCCTATACAGATATCTCATTTCCAGGTCTCCCAAGTGGAACTAACTTTTAGTTAACAAAACTGGGGGTTTTCCCCACCATTTTAAACCTAATTTGATAATTTTAGCTGGCAAAGACACAAATTTTTACTCTCCACTTCTGAGTATTCCTCTGACATCAAATGTCATAGTATCCATGACCAGTCAAAAGCTGGTAAAACTACCACTCTTGTCCACTAAGTTCCCTGGAGGAGGGGTATAGGAAGAACTCCAGACAAGAAGGCCACAGACTCTCACTATTCATACCCAAAACTGCAACAGTTTTTCAAGAATTAATGTTTCTCAATGTGTTGCCCGCTTTGGGTTGATTTCCAGTGCACAGAAGTTGTTGTTTCTGACAAATTTATCCATTTTTATACTTATTTTTTTGTAAAGAGGAGTCATCAACTATTTCCATTTACCATAACTGGAAGTCCTCTATTCATTACAGTATCATAATTTCATGCATCACTTTTTCACTGAGGTAAAATAAATAAAACATCAATTTACTATTTTAACCATTTTGAAGTGTACAATTCAGTGGAATTAAGCACATTCATAATTTTGTGCAACCACATCATCATTTTCCATTTCCAGAACTTTTTCATCATGCCAAACAGAAACTCTTTATCCATTAAACAGTAACTCCCCATTCCTTTCTCTCCATAGTATTTGGTAAGCTCTAAGCTCTATTCTATTTTGTCTCTATTAATTTGCCTCTATGAGGTATCATATATATCACAAATAAGTGAAATTATACATCTGTCCTTTCATTTTTGGCTTATTTCAGTTAGCATAATGTTTTGGAGAGTCAACAACCTTGTACCATGAATCAGTACTTCATTCCTTTTTATGGATAAATAATATTCCACTGTATAGATATATAACATTTTGTTTATTCTTTCTTCATTTAATAGAATTGGGGTTGTTTCCATCTTTTGGCCATTATGATGCTGCATGAACATTAATCTGTGACTTCTTCTGTGGACATATCTTTTCATTTCTCTTGAGCATATACCTATTGTAGAAGTGATAGATTTAATGGTAATTCTATGTTTAACTTTTTAAGGAACTGCCAAACTGTGAAACGCAACTACACATTTTTCTCTCCCATAAGCAGTGTACAAGGGCTCCAATTACTCCACATCCTCCCCTATATATTGAGACAGAGTCTCACTCTGTTGCCCAGGCTGGCACAATTTCAGCTCACTGCAACCTCCACCTTCCCTGTTCAAACAATTCCCCTGCCTCAGCCTCCTGAGTAGCTGGGATTACAGTCGTGCACCTCCACACCCAGCTAATTTTTATATTTGTAGTAGGCATAGGGTTTTACCATGTTGGTCAGGCTGGTCTCGAATTCCTGACCTTAAGAGATCCACCCGCCTCGGCCTCCCAAAGTGCTAGGATTACAGGCGTGAGCCACCGAGCCTGGCCACCAATATTTATTTTTAAAATAGCATTATTAAAATATAATTGATATACAAAATAACACATATGTACAGTATACAATTTGATAATTTTTGACTTATGAATATACTTGTGAAACAGTACCATAATCAAGATAGTGAATATATTCATCACTCCAAAAAGTTTTTTCATCCCTTTTGTAATCCTTTCTCCCTCCCTACTCCCCTTCTTCCTATCCCCAGGCAACTAACAATCTATTTCTTGCCACTAGAGGTTTGTCTATTTTGTTTAGAGTTTTACATAAATGAAATCATATAGTATATATTCCCTTTTTGTGTGGGTTAATTCACTTAGAAAAATTACTTTCAGCTTCAGCCATATTGTAATATGTGACTAGTTCATCTTTCTATATGGCTGAGTAGTATTCCATTGTATGGATATACTACAGTTTCTCTACTCATTAACCTGTTGATGGACATTTCAGATGTTTCCAATTTTGGGGCTATTACAAATAAAGCTGTTAGGTATATTCTAGTTCAAGGGTCTGTATGGCCATATCCTCTTTTTCTCTTGGGCAAATTCCCAAGAAAAGAGTGAATGAATCATGTGGTTGGTTTTTGTTCAGCTTTTTAAGCTTTTTAAAGCCAAACTGTTTTCCTACACAGTTTTACAATTTTATATTCCCACACATAGGGTTCTAATTCCTCTACAACCATGTCAAAACCCAGTGCAGTCCGTTTTAAAAGTTTTATTCCATCTATTTGATGTGTAGTGATATCTCAATGTGTGAGTGTATGTTTGTATATGTGTTTTATTGTGTAAATTCCCATAATATAAAATTAACCATTTTAAAGGGAACAATTCAGTGACATTTAGTACATTCACAATGTTGTAAAACCATCGTCTTTTTTTTTTTAATTAATTGAGACAAGGTCTCAGTATACTGCTAAGGTTGGTCTTGAACTCTTGGGCTCAAGCGGTACTCCTGTCTCCACCTCCCAAAGTGCTAGGACTACAGGAGTAAGTCCTAGTGCCTGGCCAACAATCTTATCTAATTGCAAAAGATTTTCATTACTCCCTGACCATCCCCCACCCAAAATAACCCAGGCCCATGAAACAGGTATTCCCTGGCCACTGGCAACCACCAATCTGCTGTCTATCTCTGGATTTACCTATTCTGGATATTGCATACAAATGGAATCATACAACATGTGGCCTTGTGTATTTGGTTGCTTTCACTTGGCATGATATCAAGGCTCATCTGCACTGTAGCATATGTACCACTATTCCTTTTTGTTGGCCAAAAATAATATTCCATTGGATAGAATACACCACAATTTGCTTATTGATCTGCTGATGGACATTTAGTTCTTTCCATCTTTTGGCAATTGTATAATGGTACTACTATAAACATTCATGCATGAGTATTTGTTTGGGTATCTGTTTTTAATTATTTAAGGTATATACCTAAGTGGAGAATTTTTTGGTTATATGATATTTCTATGTTTAACTCTTTCATGTACTGCCAAACTGTTTTCCACACCGTGGCTGAACCACTTTACATACCTACCAGCACCATATGAGAGGTTCCAATATTTCCACATTCTCACTGATTCTTGTTTCTTAGTTTGTTTTGTTTTGTTTCCTTTTTGAGATGAAGTCTTGCTGTCGCCTAGGCTGGAGTGCAATGGCGTGATCTCTGCTCACTGCAACCTCTGTCTCCTGGGCTCAAGTGAGTCTCCTACCTCAGCCTCCCGAGTAGCTGAGATTACAGGTGCCCACCACCATGCCTGGCTAATTTTTTTATTTTTTGGTATTTTTAGTAGACATGGGGTTTCACCATGTTGGCCAGGCTGGCTTTGAACTCCTGACCTCACATGATCCACCTGCCTCAACCTCCCAAAGTGCTGGGATTATAGGAGTGAGCCACTGCGCCTAGCCCTTACTTTTGTTTTTTAAACAGCCATCCTAGTGGTTGTGAATTAGTATCTTATTGTCATTTTGATTTTCATTTCCCTGATGGCTAATGATGTTGAACATCATTTCATGTGCTTATAAACCATTTATATAACTTATTTAGATAAATGTCTATTTTGATTTTTTGTCTATTTTTTAAAATAAGCTTTTTATTGAATTGTAAGTGGTCTTTATATATTCAAGATACAAGTTTCTTATCAAATATATAATTTGAAATATTTCTCCCATTCTATTGGTGGTCTTTTACCTTTTTGGTGGTGTCCCTAGAAGCACAAAAGTTTTAATATTGCCAAAGTCTAATTTATCTAATTTTCTTTTTTTTTTTTTTTTTGAGACAGAGTCTCACTCTGTCAGCCAGGCTGGAGTACAGCGGCATGATCTCAGCTCACTGCAACCTCCACCTCCTGGGCTCAAGCAATTCTCCTGCCTCAGCCTCCTGAGTAGCTGGGAATATAGGCGTGTGCCACTATGCCCAGCTAATTTTTTGTGTTTTTAGTAGAGATGTGGTTTCACTATGTTGGTCAGGCTGGTCTCGAACTCCTGACCTCAGGTGATCCTCCCGCCTTGGCCTCCCAAAGTGCTGGGATTACAGGTGTGAGTCACCATGCATGGCCTGTTGCCAGCATGTGTGTGTGTTTTTTCTTTTTTGAGATGGAGTCACACTCTGTCACCCAGGCTGGAATGCAATGGTGTGGTCTCGGCTCACTGCAACCTCTGCCTCCCGGGTTCAAGCAATTCTCCTGCCTCAGCTTCCCGAGCAGCTAGTATTACAGGCACATGCCACCACATCGGCTATTTTTTGTATCTTTGGTAGAGACGGGGTTTCACTATGTTGGCCAGGCTGGTCTCGAACTCCTGACCTCATGATCTGCTTGCCTTGGCCTCCCAAAATGCTGGGATTACAGGCGTGAGCCACCGCACCCAGCTGCCTGTTACTAACTTTTAAGAAACTGTCAAACCGTTTTCTAAGGTGGATTACCATTTTACATGTCTACCATCAGTGTGTGCAAATTCTAGTTGGTGTACATCCTAAACAGCATTCCATATGGACATCTTTTTTAGTTTTAACAACTGTAATGTGTGTGAAATGGGTGTTTTTGGTTTTAATTTGCATTTCCCTGTTGACTAATGATGTTGGGCATAATTTCATGTGTTTATTTTCACATTCACGTATCTTTTTATGATGTACCTAGGCAAAACTTTTGTTCATTTGTTAAATGGGTCACTTTCTTCTTGTTAGTGAGTTGTAAAAGTTCTGTTAATATCCTGCAAGCAAGTCCCAGTCCTTTAATATATATTTACAATATTGTTCCTCCATGCATTCACTGCATTTTCATTTTATTAAGTGTGTTTCCAAAGAGCAAAAAATTTAAATTTTGATCTTTAAAAAAAGGCCAATTTATTATATTTTCTTTTATGATTCACTTTTTTTTTTTTTTTTTTTTTGAGACAGTGTCTCGCTCTGTTGCCCAGGCTAGAGTGCAATGGCACAATCTTGGCTCACTGCAATCTCTGCCTCACTGGCTCAGGGGATCTTCCAACCTCAGCCTTCCAAGTAGCTGGGACTACAGAGGCATGCCACCACGCCTAGCTAAATTTTTGTATTTTTTGTAAAGATGGGGTTTCACCAAGTTGCCCAGGCTGGTTTCAAACTCCTGGGCTCAAGTGATCCACCGACCTCAGCCTCCAAAGTGCTGGGATTACAGGCATGCACCACCATACCCAGCTGATTCATACTTTTAAAATACTAAGAACAGGCCAGATGTGGTAATCCTAGCATTTAGGAGGCCAAAGTGGGTGGATTACTTGATGTCAGGAGTTCGAGACCAGCCTGGCCAACACAGCAAAACCCCGTCTCTACTAAAATGCAAAAATTAGCTGGGTGTGGTGGCGCATGCCTGTAATCCCAGCTACTTGGGAGGCAGAGGCAGGAGAATTGCTTGAATTCAGGAGGCGGAGGTTGCAGTGAGCCAAGATCAGGCCACTGCACTCCAGCCTGGGCAACAGAGCAAAGACTCCATCTGCAAACAAAACAAAACAAAACAAAACACACATGGACACAGACAGGGGAACATCACACACCGGGGCCTGGTGGGGGTTGGGGGGCAAGGGGAGGGATAGCATTAGGAGAAATACCTAATGCACGTGGGGCTTAAAACCTAGATGACGGGTTGATGAGTACAGCAAACCACCATGGCACATATATACTTATATAACAAATCTGCACGTTCTGTACATGTATCCCATAACTTAAAGTATAATAAAAAAATTAAAAATAAAACTAAGAAAAATTTTCCCATTTCTAGATTGCAAAGATTTTTCTCCTGGTCTTTTTTTTTTTTTTTTTTTTTTTTTTTTGTCTTCTCAGTGATTTACAGTGTGAGGCTTTAGGTTTAAATTTATAGTTCATTTTGAGTTTTTTTTCTTCAATATAAGATGGAATTAATAATAATTTCTCCCCCATTTTGGCAGTCAATTATATCAACATTTTATTGAAAGGACTCTCCAGCCAGGCATGGTGGCTAACACCCATAATCCCAGCACTTTGGAAGGCCAAGCCAGGTGGATCACTTGAGGCCAGGAGTTTGAGACCAGCCTGGCCAACACGGTGAAACCTCATCTCTATTAAAAATGCAAAAATTAGCCAGGCATAGTGGCACCTGCCTGTAATCCAAGCTACTCAGGAGTCTGAGGCACGAGAATTGCTTGAACCCAGGAGGCGGAAGTTGCAGTGATGTAAGACTGTGCCACTGCATTGCAGCCTGGGTGACAGAGTGTGACTGTTTCAAAAATAAATAAATAAAAGACTCTATTCCCTCACTAAATTATCTCGGCATCCTTGGTGAAAATCAGTTAATTATATATGTGTGTGCCAGGCCTATTTTAAGATTGGATTCTGTTCCATTGTTCCACGGGCCTTTCATTTTGTCAATAACAAAGAGTTATGATTATAACTTGAAGTCTTGAAATCTGGATAGGTTCTCCAATTTTATCATTTTAAAAGTAGGATTGTCTATCATTGCTTGTTTGCTTTTGTGCATTTTCACATTGATTTTACCATCAGCTTTTCATATTCTCTCAAAATGGTCTACTAAAATTTTAATTGAAATTATATTAGTTTTATTAATCAATTTCATTAGAAGCAACATGTCAACAATCTTGAGTGCTATAATTCATGAACATGGTATATCTATTAAATTCAGTCATTTAAAAATTCTCTCATCAGTGTTTTATAGTATTCTGGGTAGAGACTGTAGATGTATTTTGTTATATTTATTCCTATTATTCTTTTGATGAAGTTTTAAAAAAATACCAATTGTTTGCTACTAGTATATAAAATATTCAACTCACTTTATATTAACCTTATATTCTTTAACAATGTTAATTCATTCATTTGTTCTAGTAGTTGCTTTTGCAGAGGGACTGTTTACTTTGTCCTTTAGGATCTTTATACACATTATTGCTGTTATTCTTTTGCCCTAATGCAATGTCTACAGCATTTGTTACAATGTTAAATATAAATGGTGAAAGAGGTCATTAGGTCATTCTTTCCATGTTTATTTTTTTATTTTATTTTATTTTTTTTTTGGAGACGGAGTCTCTGTCGCCCAGGCTGGAGTGCAGTGGCGCGATATAGGCGCACTGCAAGCTCCGCCTCCTGGGTTCACGCCATTCTCCTGCCTCAGCCTTCCGAGTAGCTGGGACGACAGGCGCCCGCCACCGCGCCTGGCTAAAATTTTGTATTTTTAGTAGAGAGGGTTTCACCATGGTCTTGATCTCCTGACTTCGTGATCTGCCTGCCTCGGCCTCCCAAACTGCTAGGATTACAGGCGTGAGCCACCGCGCCCGGCCCATTCTTTCCATGTTTCTAATCCTTGGGGTAATATATTCCATCTTTCACTGCTATGTATGATGTTAATTGCGGGTTTTCCAGTATATACCCCTTTTCAGGTTAAGAAGTTCGCTATTATTCCAAGTTTACTGAGTTTATATAATGAATGCATGTTTAATTTTGTTTATTGCTTTCTCTTTTATCTCAATCATTTAGGTAGGTACATGTTTATTTTGTTTTTCTTTTCAAATAATCAGATACTGGTTTTGTCAGTTTTCTCTCATCTGTTTTTTGGGTGATGGATTTCTGTTCTTATCTTTATTCCTTCTTCCTTCTACTTAGTTTAGGTTCAATTTGCTTTTCCTAGTCTAGCTTCTTAAAATCTCAGGTCATTAATTTTAGAGCTTTGTTTTCTAATTTAAGAAATTGAAATGGGCTCACGCCTGTAATCCCAGCATTTAGGGAGGCCGAGGCAGGCTGATCACTTGAGGTCAGGAATTTGAGACCAGCCTGGACAACACGGCGAAACCCCATCTCTACTAAAAATGCAAAAATTAGCTGGGCATGGTGGTGCATGCCTGTGATTCAGGCTACTCGGGAGGCTGAGGCAGGAGAATTGCTTGAACCTGGGAGGTGGAGGTTGCAATGAGCTGAGATCATGCCACTTCATTCCAATCTGGGCAACAGAGCAAGAGACTCCGTCTCAAATTAAAAAAAGAAAAAAAAAAAAAAAAAAAGAAAGAAATTGAAGCTATGTCACCCTTTAAGCACTGCTTTATCTACATTCCTCAAATTTTGATCTGTTGTATTCTCATTATCACTCCCTTCAAAGTATTTTCTAATTTCCTTTTTGCTTTCTTCTTTGTCCTATTTTTTATTTGGTGGGGGTGTTAAGTTTCAAAATATTTGGTATTTTCCTATCTTGTCATTGATTTTTAATTCTGTTGTGGTAAGAGAACAAACTGCATAATTTTATTCCTTTTAAATTTGTTGTTTTGTTTTATTGTCTATCATATGGTCTCTCTTTGAGAATATACCATGTGAACCCCCAAAAAATATGTATTTAGCAGTTATTTAGGTATAGTATTCCAAATGTATCCATTAGATCAAATCGGTTCAAATCTTCTATGTCTTTACAGATTTTTTTTTTCAGTTGTTCTATCAATTACTGAGAAGGAGGTGTTAAAATCTTCTACCATGGTCTCAATTTCTGCTTCATGTATGTTTAAGTTGCTGTTACACAGGCATTTGTGATTATGTTTTCTCAAATTGTGCCTTTTATCATGATGAAATATCACTCACTCTCAATCTTAAAAGCGATTTCATCTGATGTTAATATAGGTGCTTCCTCTTTTTATGCTGTTTACCTGGTATAGTTTTGTCTATTCATTTACTTCCAACATATTTGTATTTTTAGGCCTAAGATAAATCTTTTGTAGGAAGTATAGTTTGTTCTTTCATTTATATCTGCTCTAACAATCTACCTTTACAGTTTAGTATTTAGATGTTTAATATTTAATGTGATTATTGTTATCACTGAATTGCATTTAATAATTTTATTACTTGGCTCTATTATCTCTATGTGTTGTTGCAGTAGTTCCTGTTGTTCTTTCTTTCCTCTTTTTTTTTTTTTTTTTTTGAGATTGAGTCTTGCTCTGTCACCCAGGCTGGCGTGCAGTGGTGTGACCTCGGCTCACTGCAACCTCTGCCTCCCGGGTTCAAGTGATTCTCCTGCCTCAGCCTCCCAAGTAGCTGGGATTACAGGCATGCACCACCATGCCTGGCTAATTTTTGTATATTCACTAGAAATGGGGTTTTACTGTGTTGTCCAGGCTGGTCTCAAACTCCTGACCTCAAGTGATCCACCCGCCTTGGCCTCCCAAAGTGCTGGAATGACAGGCGCGAGCTACCTCTTTTCTACTTTTAAGAAAGATAATTTAAATACTCCTTAGTATGGCATTTTAACAATTCTATTGGCTCATGAACTGTACCTCTTTGTATTTTATTTTTAGCGATTTCTGTAAGGATCACAATATACATCTCTAATCTTTCAGAGTTCAAGCAGAACACTGTATCTCTTCTCTTCATGTAAAATATATACACCTTGTAAGCATATAGGTCCCTTTAATCACCTGCCCCCTTGCCACATACCATACATTGTTATAGTTTTATGTATTTTATAGTAGTTGTATAAATTACTTTTATTGTATATTAACAATGTAAATATGTATTAATCTACATACACTGAAAACTCCAAAACTCCAATGTTATAATTTTGTTTTAAATACCCAAAGGTCATTTTAAAGGACTTAAGAGGATAAAAATAGTCTTTTATTTTTATCCAGATATTTACCATTTCTGATGTTCTTCATTTGCTCCTGAAGATCCAAGTTTTCTCTTAGTATCATTTCCTGTTCACTTGAAGAACTTCCATTATCATTTCTTGTAGTATAGGTCTGCTGGAGACAAATTTCTCTTAGTTTCCCATTTGTAAAATTGTCTTAATTTTGCCATCATTTCTGAAGGATACTTCCACTGGACACAGAATTCTGGAATGACTGATTTATTGTTTCAGGTTTTAAGATGATTTATACTGTCTTCTGGCCTCTACGTTTCCTGACGAAAAAAGGTTGGTCTTCAAATTATTGTTCTTTGGTATGTAAAGCAAACATTTCTCTGTCTGCTTTCATAATTTTTTCTTTATCTTAGGTTTCAGATTATAAGTGTGTCTAGGCCTGCTTTTCTAAGAATAGTACTCATGGTTCTAAACTGCACCTCAATATGCCTCATCCCTTGATTTTGTCAGGTCAAATATATTGATCCTTTAAATCTGGCCCTCCCTTACTATCTTCACTCATAAGCTGTCAAGGTTGATGTTCAGAACTGCTGACTTACTGGTTAATGTTTTATAATTCATTTGGGCCACTGGAGCTCCTTGCAATACTTTTGTTCTCCCAAAGAACCATTTCAAATAAAAAAAAAAAAATGCATGCAAGGGTGATATACATTAAGATAGAAAATAATTGGTAGCTATACAGGACATAAATAATTAATTCTTTCTAGAAGGTACTACCTCAAATACTTTTAAAAGTGAATCCAGAGAGGCAATGTTTTTAAAATGAGTTTAAATATAAATATCTCAATTTTAAAAATAAGAGATCAGGTACAATAGTTATTTATTGGGATGATTTCACCAATTAGACAAAAAATAATAATTGTCCCATCCTGCTGAAGTTTTCAGAGGCCTGGTCAGTCAATAAATATGAACTCTTTCTGCTCAGGAATACTCAGTATATTGGTCAAACTAGCAGAAATAGTTTACGTATTCTTAGTAAATAATCTGATATATTTATATAATGAAGACCAAACACTAGAGATGCTCAAGCTAATGGCCTTTCAGATTTGGATAGCATGTTGTTTTTCCCTCTAATGGCCACTTTCATGGATATATAATTTTTAATCATATCAACAAATTCCTTTATAAAACAACTAATCCTAACTGTATGTAATATTGTTCCACAACTCTTAGAATAGTTCTCTTGGGAGCCACTCAAGAATACAACCATGTTGTCAAACTTTAGCGTGACTTGAAAATTCTTCACCTCATTTTCATCCCAGAAACATTTTGCTTCTTTTTTCCTTTGTGTACATATTGTTATGTTATATTAGGCATTATTATTTCATTTTCCATATAAACATTCTAAACTTTTGTATAAAGTTTATATTAGGCATTACTATTTCATTTTCCATATAAACATTCTAAACTTTTGTATAAGATGTAAGAATAGTTTTCTAGTTGCAACAAAATAATAATTTTGCTTTAGAATATAAGCCTGCTTATAATCAATTGAGACAATTAGGATTTATGGTACACATTTCAAAAATGTTGAAGAGGAAGTGGTGTCAACAACCATGAATGTATTTAAGGATTTTATTTTAGCTAATTTATACCAGTCAGTCGCATAAACACACAGATTGTAATGTTTTAGTTGTTAAATCCAATGGATCTCACCCACATAAACGATGTTCAACCATGGCCAATATTGTCTTTTTCTTCCCCATAAATCTCCCAAGTTGGAAAGATA
Source organism: Theropithecus gelada (assembly GCF_003255815.1). Classification (NCBI taxonomy): domain Eukaryota; kingdom Metazoa; phylum Chordata; class Mammalia; order Primates; family Cercopithecidae; genus Theropithecus; species Theropithecus gelada. The sequence continues at coordinate 35,999,720 of NC_037680.1, forward strand.
AAAAGAAGAAGACAAAACTATGCAATTTTCATGAAAATAGAAAGTAAACAACACCACATCCTGTACAGAATCCTGGGGCCTTAGAATCCTCATGGAAATACAGTTGCCAGTGATGCTAACCAGAGTGAAGGTTTTTCCAGATATAAGCAGCATCCACTTTATACTTTTGGAGAGAGGGAGGTATTACGGCTTCCTGACTCCTCCTCCTGAATAGACAGAAGACCAGTGAGGAAGAATAAGATTTTAAAAACTGACAAGTATAGATTTAGAAATTTAGTATGCAGTAAAGGGCTTATCTCAGAAGACTAGAGGAAAAATGGACTTTTAAATAAATAATGTTGGGATAACCAAATAGATAGCTATTTGGAAAATGATATATCTGGATCAATTTTGCATACTATACATATGCATACACCCCAAGTAGAACTAAGTTCTAAATGTAAAGTATGAAATGATACCAAGAGTGAAAGAAAACATATATTAATTTCTTTATAACTTAGGTATTGAGAAAGACTTTATATAAATGACTCAAACTCCAGATTCATTAAAAGAAAATATTGACAAATCTGTTACATAAAAATGAAAAACTTCTGCATGGCAAAAAACATCGTAAGTAAAGTCCAAAGACAAATGATAAGCAGGGAGGAAATACTTACAACATAAACTACAAGTAATAGGCTAATATTCCTAATATATAAAGAACTCTTAGATAACCAATTAAAAACTCTAAAATCCCAACAGAAAAACAGGCAAAAAAATTAAACAGATGATTCAGAAAAATAATATGAAATGGCTCTTAAACATATGAAAATACATTCAGCTTCACTTTCATGAGGCAAATGCAAATTAAAACTACACTAAGATACCATTTCTCACCTTTAGACCAGTAAAAACTCCAAAGTTTGACAATTACTCTGTTGGTGCAGCTGTGAGGAAATAGGAACTTAACCATTGCTGGCAGGATATAAAATACTATAATCTCTATAGGGAAGAATTTGGCAATGTCAAACAGAACTACAAAAGTGTTTATCCTTCGATTTAACAATTCAATTTCTGGAATTTACCCTGAATATACAACTCTAAATGTATAAAAATATGTATGTACAAAGTGATGAATTGCAGCATTATTTGCAATTGCAAAACATAGGAAAAACACATAAATGCTTTTACATTAGTAGGTTAAACTACGGACACCCACACACTGTACATCACAAATTATGTAGCTGTAAAAAAAAAAAAGAAGATCTCTATGAACTGATAAAAATATATCCAGGATATATTAGCCAAAAATCAAATAAATCAAAACTATAAAAAAGTACATAGAGTAGCTGTCTTTTCTGAAAGACATAAGAAGAATATATAATTACATATGAAGATATACATATTTTCGCACACACACAGAATGAAAACCAAGAAGCAAAACAAACAAACAAACCCTCTAGAGGAATGACAACCAGAAATGAAAAACACTAGTTATCTAAAGCAGGTGAGTGAAAGAGGGACAGAAGAGGGAATGACAGTTCATTGATTATATATTTTTGTACAGTTTTTATTTAAGAACATTTAAGAGTAAATGATATAATTAATTTTTTTTTTTAATTTAAAAGAACAGGGACGTCAGATGCAGTGGCTGATACTTGTAATCCTAAGCACTTTGCAAGGCTGAGGTGGGCGGATTGCTTGAGCCAAGGAGTTCAAGACCAGCCTGGGCAATATGGTGAAACCTTGTCTCTACAAAAACAACCTGAGTGTGGTGGCATGTGCCTGTAGTCTCAGTTACTTGGGAGTCTGAGATAGGAGGATCAGCTGAGCCCACTAAGTGAGGGCAGCAGTAAGCTGTGATCACACCATTGCACTCCAGCCTGGGCAACGAAGTGAGACCCTGTCTCAGAAAAGAAAAGAAAAGAAAAGAAAAAGAAAAGAAAAGAAAAGAAAAGAAAGAAGGAAGGAAAGAAGGAAAGAAGGAAAGAAAGAAGGAGGGAAGGAAGGAAGGAAGGAAAGAAGGAAGGAAGGAAGGAAGGAAGGAAGGAAGGAAGGAAGGAAGGAAGGAAGGAGAGGGGAGGAGAGGAGGAGAGGAGGAGAGGAGGAGAGGAGGAGAGGAGAGAGGAGAGAGGAGAGAGGAGAGAGGAGAGAGGAGAGGAGAAGGCTGGGTGCAGTGGCTCATGCCTGTATTCCCAGCACTTTGGGAGGTTGAGGTGGGCCAATCACTTCAGGTTGGGAGTTCGAGACCAGCCTAGCCAACATGGTGAAACTGTGTCTCTACTAAAAAATATAAAAATTAGCTGGGCATGGTGGCATGTGCCTGTAATCCCAGCTACTTGAGAGGCTGAGGCAAGAGAATCACTTGAACCTAGGAGGCGGAGGTTGCAGCGAGCTGAGATTGCGCCATTGCAGTCCAGCCTGGGCGACAAGAGTGAAGCTCCATCTTAAAAAAAAAAAAAAAAAAAAAAAAAGAATGGGGAAAACCTAAAGGTGAATACCTGAAGAAACAAATAAATATAAGGATTTTTGAATAAATAATACAGCCATGTAGAACAAGGAAAATAACTAATCCAAATAATTTCTGAATACAGTGTTTGAAGTATATACCTTTCACTGGAAAATAAAGAGAAATGCAAAAATTTCTTGAGCTCTACCTTAAAAGTCTATTGTTTGTAATGACATTGGAGCAGCATTTTTGTATGATTTTGTCTTTGTTGCAGCATTAAGCAAATGAGTAAACATATAAAATGCTCTTGGGGAGCCAGAGTACCTCACTGGCAGAGAAGGAACACACAAATACAGAACTGGGGAAACAAGACAGAATCCTCTCATTTTAGGCTGGAATAAGACTTATTATAAGCTGGCACAGTGGCTCTTGCTTGTAATCCTAGCACTTTGGGAAGCCTAGGTGACAGAATCACTTGAGGCCAGGAATTTGAGACTGTCTCTATTATAATAAGTAAATTAAAGAGGCAATAAAATATTACATTTTTTTAAAGTTATCAACACATCACACTTCTTCAGTTAAAAAAAAAGGCACAACAGAATACAATTTAACAAATGTTAAATGAGCCTATTAACTGTAAAAATCCTCTGATTCCTGAATCATAGATAGGAAAAATTTGTATACTTTAGTGAAAGTATTCACTATTTCTGGTGAAGATAGGATATGAGGGAATAAGTTTAAGGTAAAAATGTGATAGCAATGTATGTAGAGCTTTATATAGGGAAACCTCTCCAGTTATAGAATTGTGAAACCCAAGAAAGACAATCTGAAGAAATATTAATGAAACAGATCAATTTTTTGGGAGATAATTAAAGTACAATTTTATCTAAAATAATGTACAGAAAATGATTCTCCAGATTTCCCCAACTGATTTCATAATTATCTACCTATTTTCATATTTCCCCATATATCACCTCTTTAGAGAATATAATGAAATCCCAGCTTTTCTATCTGAAAGGTTTCAATTACCTTTCTTTTTTTTGAGACCAAGTCTCACTCTGTCACCCAGGCTGGAATGCAGTGGCATGATCCTAGCTCACTGCAACCTCCATCTCACAGGCTTAAGCTAAATCCTCCCACCTCAGCCTCCCAAGTAACTGGGGATACAGGCGCACCCCACTACGTTCGGCTAATTTTTTTTTTTTTTTTTTTTTTTTTTGAGATGGAGTCTCACTCTGTCGCCCAGGCTGGAGTGTAGTGGCGCGATCTAGGCTCACTGCAACCTCCGCCCCCTGGGTTCAGGTGATTCTCCTGCCTCAACCTCCCGAGTAGCTGGGATTACAGGCACCTGCCACTGCACCCAGCTAATATTTGTATTTTTAATAGAGACAAGGTTTCACCATCTTGGCCAGGCTAGTCTTGAACTCCCGACCTCGTGATCCACCCGCCTCAGTCTCCCAAAGTGCTGGGATTACAGGCGTGAGCCACTGTGCCTGGCCTAGGCTATTTTTTTTTTTTTTTTAGTACAGACGAGGTCTTGCTATGTTGCCCAGGCTGGTCTTGAACTCCTGAACTCCAGCAATCCTCCCACCTTAGCCTCCCAAACTGCTGGGATTACAGGTGTGATCCACCATGCCTGGCTTCAATTATCTTTTCTGAATAAGGTATCTTGTAAACTTACTGATAGTAGTGGCTTGGTTCTTTGTGATACTTCACAACTATTTGTATATATGCACACACCACTATTCATGGTATTATATTTCTCCTAATGACAATAGTAAACCTTTACCATATTAAATTTTCTCATTCAAGTGGAAAAATTAAAACATATAGTCATTTTAAGCTGAGCACGCGGTGGGTGCCTATAGTCACAGCTACTTGGGAGGCTGAGGTGAGAGGATTGATTGAGCCCAGTGGTCCAAGTCCAGCCTGGGTAACACAGTGGTATCTAATGCGCGCGCGCGCACACACACACACACACACACACACACACACACACACAGAGTTGTTTTAAAGTTGAGTAATTCAAGGCAAATTCATAAAGACAGAAAGTAGATTAGAAGCTACCAGAGACTGGGTGCAATAGGGAGTTATTGCTAAATGGTTACAGAGTTTCTATTTGTGGTGATAAAAAAGTTTTGGAAACAGTGGATGGTTGCACAATAGTGTGAATGTATTTAATGCTACTGAGTTATAGGCTTAAAACGAGTAAAATGGTTAAATTTATGTTACATAAGTAACATATATATATATTACAATTTTTAAAAATTGAGTTGTCAATTAAAATAAAATTGTCAGCCCTTATTGGACAGAAGTCCTGTATTGTGCTGAAAGGGAATCTTCAACAGTGATAAAGATGGATAAAGATTAAAGCTTATATAATTACCAACGAACACATATATTTGCTTGAAAAGTAATAAAATATAGTTACATGATAAAAATTCTCAAGAAAAAATTTGAACTCCTGAGAATACACAGCTTCCTTCATTTTAAAGATAAGAAAGAGGAAAAAGTCTACAAAAACAAAAAGCCTTGTCCTTTTCTAATATTTTTTTTCTAAACTCTTTAAAAGACTGAATACAACACAATGATATTTTGTTTCAAATCTTTGTTTTAAAGAAATCCTTAATATTTTGTGTAACTATGCTTTTGCTAATTATAGGTAGAAGACTTAAAATAATAAGTCATGAAATTAATATAAGTTTTTAAAGTATGTTTTAAAAGAGGCAAGTGATCATTCACTATTTTTTATGGTATCAAAGACAGGGGCAGAAAAACCCAGGAGAAAAAAATTGCACTGTGTCTTAAGTGCTACATTTTATTTCTAATTTTGTATCTATCATTAAACATCTGTGAGGACAAAATACACTTATAAAACAAATAATGCCACATATTGCAACAATGGAGAGTCATTCAAAGACAGTCATTTAAAGTCATTCATATTTGGGTTTCACAATATGCTATTTGAGCAGAGAGGACTTCATTCTTAGTTCAGAAGCTTAATTTTCCCAAATGCAGATTACTGTAACATTTAGGAAGATAAAAACAAGTGGATTTGTTCTTTGTTTTCTTCCCTCTTTTCTGGGAATTACACTTAAAGCTGCACCAAGTTACTTCAGAGGACCAGAAACAGATGCTGTATTGTTTACATCCCCATCTAGTGGTCTTAAATTTCTGTTCTGCATAGTATTCAAAAAATAAATACTTAAAGATGAAAACTTAAAAAAAATTATCTGACAAAAATTAACACAAACCAAAACTTTACAGCTATGAGAAATACTATTATGTTACCTAGTCTCATGCTATTACAATTAGAATGGAATGGAATGGCAGAGACTATGTGAAGCCACTAGAAAAAACAAGGAGCATTTTTCTGGAGCATCTATTTTACGTAATGCTAAATAATTTAAAACATTTTGTGTTAATGCAAACATAGTCTGGAATAAAATGTTTTATTAGTATTTCAGTTTGAGAAGCACAGGGCACAAACTTCTCATTCCATTGAAAAAGAACCTAATAACTTGAGCAATTAAGTTACTTGATCAAGTTCCCTCAACCAGACCATAATAGAGCAGTATCAATAATACAGATATTTTATACTTTTTACATTACAAAATACAAATACTAAATACCAATCCCAAGTGTCTAATTGCAATATACTTTATTCTTTGCATATAGTTTCTTAGACATTTTATTCTAACTTCCAGAATTTCCTTTTTACTTCATATCACAGCACACTTACAACCTGTAAAGTGTGCTTCCTACACAGCACACTTATAACCTTATACTAATAGTACTATTTTCCATTCTAGTGGTGCATGCCTATAGTCCCAGCTACTCGAGAGGCTGAGATAGGTAGGACTGCTTGAGCCCAGGAGTTAGGGGCCTGCTGGGGTAATAGTGAGACCACCTTATGTCAAAAAAAAAAAAGTATTATTCTACAATTTTTTCCTAAAATTGACTTAAAATTATGAAACTGATTTGATGGTGGGAGAGGTAAATAGTTCTGTAAACTTAAAAACATATACAGATTTATGTAACTACCACCACAATCAGGATACAGAACACTTCTATCACACACACCTCCAAAATCCCTTGTACTATTACTTTTGCAGTTTCACAATCCCTAACCCCTGATAACTACTGATCTGTTTTCTAACAATATATGTTTGTCTTGTCAAGAATAGCTTATAAATGGCATGATACAGAAGCAACCTTTCTGAGAACAGTTTCTATTCTGCATGACTTTGAGATTCACTACTCAAGATGTCGAATGTGGGTTCATTCCTTTTTTTTCTTCTGACTCTGTTAAAGGTGACATGCTTTTTTATTGCTGAGCAGCATTCCAGAGTATATTATATACTATGTGGTAGTATACAGAATAGTATAGTATAAAGTAAAATAGCAGAGTTTGTTTATATATTCAGCCATGGAAGAACATGTGGGTTGTTTTCTGTCTTAGGTGATTATGAATAAAATGGCCATAAGCGTTTGTATCTAGGTTCTCTTCTATTAAATAATTTTTAAATGTAGGTGATTTAACATTATAAGCCTTTCCTAATTCTGACCTTTATACAGAATGTGATATGAAAATGTAACTTCCATAAAAGTAATAATTTAAATAAATGCTTTCAATGCCTAAATTACTTCATCACTATTCAGGAATTGGCATTAAGAAGACAGTTATTCATATTTATATACGAGAAAAGTGAAATAGGAAAATTAAACTTCTTTTAAACATGAGAATATATAATAATTTACTTAAAAACCTAGGAAGGAAATGCCAAATACTTGGGCCACTATTCCCTCTTTCTCTGCCCATGGCATACATCAAAAATCATTCAAAGTGCACTTTGCTTTGTTGATGCAGCCTCAATGCTCAATGCACAGTTCTAGGCAGTAATTACTACATAATCAGAGTTGGGACTCCCATTGTGATGAATTTTGTATCTCTGGCTTAGGAAAAATTATTCTCAATAAACTCTAATCTATAAAAATTATTTTCGCTTTAAGGAAAAAATTACGTTCTGTAACATTCTTAATCCTAGGCTTATTACGTTAATAATGTGTGATTTTTTACAAGACTGAGCAAGAAAAACTGCTGGGGTAGTTCTGGACTGCCATCGGTTAGTACCAGAACAAAATCCAATGTGCACACGAGAAAAAAGTATAATCTTACAAAAAGGAAAGCAAGGACAAAGAGGAAAAGAAGATGAAGATTACAACCTGTTAAGAAATTGAAAAATCTTTTTTATTATCCACTGCGTTAAGCTAATTCTTTGAGCTTTGTGTCTTGTACTTACTTGACAATAAATCTGTGCTTTTATGTCTTCATACTACCTATTTGTTAGATACCAGGGTTAGATTCTGATAGAATAAGTATATACATGGATTTATTTCCTATATTCCAAAATAGATTAAAATGTCAAATAAAATTTTAAAGTACAAAACCAAAAGGTACAATCAGGTTCAAAGTCAAAACAAGCATATGGACCAAAAACTGAAGAGTAATACAAATTAATGAATGGGTTGTTACCCTGGGCACGCTAGTCTCCAGTTCAAAAGCAGGCAGTGACAGCAGCTGAAAATTCAGCCTCTGTGGAGAAATGCTCACTAAATATGCTGTATGTGATAATAAGGGTTCAGAGACAGGCTCACTATTTGAAACTACAGGTAGCTGCAGGACAGGAATAATATGTATTCCTTGTATATATTCCTTATCCTTATTCCTGTCCTTTGCAGTAGGGGCTGTTACCCCCTATTGCAAAATAAGGCTACAAAATGTGCTACCAACCTATTGCCTGGGCTCCAGTTCTGTGGAGTTACATTGGCTCAGCAGACAGGAAGACAAAAATATAGCTCATGATCATGCCTGTCAGGATGAGCAGTATCCCTAAATACTATGACAGTGTAACAGCTCTGAAATGATGACACAAAACCCATTCATAGACTGGGGCAAGACTTGGGTAGAGGTAACCTCAAAATTGCTAGGGAGAGACTTCTGAGTATAGATCAAGAAGTAAAGGAGAAAGGGGGGAAAAGAAAAACTTTAAAATTTCCTTCTACTTAAAACGAGCCTGCTAAATTCCAATACCGTAAGTTTTACCATAAGAGAAATACCATATGTCTTACCATAAGAGAAAATCTCATGGTAAAATTTACCGTAAGAGAAAATTACCATAAGAGAATATCTCATGGTAAAACAGCTATCAAAATTAATAATCAGAACCCTAGTTTACTATAAAAAATAATTTTATACAAATCTGACAGATTTTAAAAATCAGTGTTTAAGTGTTTAAGATGTTCAGAGTAATAAAGAATTCACATTCATCAAAAAAGATAATAAATTATAAAACAAAATCAGGTAGAAATGACACAATACATAGATATGAAAAAGAAACAGACCAGACACAGTTTGACCAAAAAACAAAAAGAAGGAAAAAGAAACAAATCGACATCTTAGACAAGAAAAACATAGTCATTGAAATAAAAACCTTAACAGATCTGATAAATGCTAGATTGAAAGAGAGAATTACTGTATCGAAGGACAGTTTTATCAGTTTGGATAACATACAGTCAGGGTTACACCCAAAACATTTGAAACTAGAAGGCAAGAGAGTCTACTAATATTGTTCAACCATCCAGAACGGAGTGCAGAAAGGAGAATGCTGAAGTAAATCTTGGGGAGACAATAGAAGATACCGTGCACAGAAGCTCTTGGCTATGCAAAATAGCAGAGCCAACTATGTAGGGGCATTGGGTGAGGCGGGGGCAGAGAATGCTGATTATTTCGTATAACGAGAAGATAGAACAGTTCCAGGGTTGACTAATTCATCAACTCAATAATAGAATACCAGCTCAACTTCTCTACAATTTCCTCTATTTTCTTCTTGGCTGCAGCAGTTCCAAACACCACATTCTCTTGAAATTATTCCAGAAGAGGAAAAAAAGCACCATTTCTTCTCGTGCATCTCTGTTTTAGAGATAAAACCACACACACACACACACACACGCATGCACACACACACACACGCATGCACACACACACACACACATTTCTAGGAGTCCTCCCAGCAGACTTTCCCTTACATTGTCTTTTTTTTTTTTAAACTCTTTGATATTTTTGGCTAACTGTATAAGCATTCGGAGTGCATTCCCTCCATGGAGCATTATTATTTATGCTCTATTTACTTGTATAGAGTTGCCATCTGTATTATACTTTCGACAAATGTATAGACTTTCCTTGGGCTGTCCAAGACACCAAGCAGCATGTCTAATGTATATTTTTTTCTTTGGGAAAACACGTTCTGAATGAAACATTTCTTTAAAATTTAGTCAGGTTTATTATAGTATAACTAACATACAGCACGTTCACACAATTTTTTTAAGAGATGGGTTCTTGCTACGCTCTCCAGGCTGGTCTCAAACTCCCAGACTGGTCTCAAACTCCTGGGCTCAAGCAACCCTTTCACCTCAGCCTCCTGAAAAACTGGGACTACAGGCATGCACCACCATGCTTAGCTAAAATCACACTTTTTAGCATATTGTTTTATAAGTTATAACAAACAGAGTTATAACCACCACCACAACCAAAATATAGAAGTTTCATCACTCCAAAATACTCCCTTATGCCCCTTTGTAGTTGTGTTAGTTTTCTTGTTGCTGCTATAAAAAATTGCCATAAACTTGGTTCCTTAAAATAACACAAACATAGTTCCTCATATCACAAGTGTGAAATGAATTGTATGAGGCTAAAATCAAGGTGTTAACAGGGCTGGTTCCTTCTGGAAGCTTCAGGGAAGATAATCTGTTTCTTATTCCTTTCAGCTTCTAGGGACTGCCAGTATTCCTTGGTTCCTGGCTACATTACTGCAATGTGTGCTTTGTCTTCATATTGCCACCTTCTCCCCTATTAACACTTTTTTCTCTTTAAGTATCTTTGTGATTAAATTCAGAGCTTACTCAGATAATCCAAGACAACTGCTGCCCCATCTCAAGATTTTCAGTCATATCTACAAAGTCTTTTTTGCTCTATAAGGTAACATTTTCAGGTTCTAGAAATTAGAATGTGGATATCTCTGGGAGGCCATTATTCAGCCTACACAGTAGGCAACTCCTCTGTCCTCCAGCTGCTGGCAACCACTGCTGTTAGTCCTGTCCTATTTTTATCTTTTCCAGAATGTCATATAAATGCAATAATTACAGTAAGCAGCCTTTTGGGTCTGGCTTCCTTCACTTAGCATAATACACATGAGATTCATCCATGCTGTTGTATTTATCAGTAGTTTGTTCTTTTGTACTACTGAATAATTCCACTGCATGGATGTCCCACACTTTAACAATTCAAAAGTTGATGAGTATTTGTGCTGTTTAGGGTTTTTGACAAGCATGAATAAAGCTGCTATGAACACTGATGTGCAGCTTTTTGTGTGAACATAAAATTTTCATTTCTCTTCAGTAAAACCTAGGAATGTTTCTAAGAAATTGCCAAACTGACCCTTGGTTACCCACTAAATAAAGAAAAAGTGGAAGAAGTAGTAATTAGTTGGACTATATTGTCTACACAATGACAGAATGAATTATTTCTTTTTCTCTTTGTAAAGGCTGGAGTACAGTGGTGCAATCATGGTTCACTGTAGCCTCAAAGTCCTGGGCTCAAGTGATCCTCCCAACTCAGTCTCCCAAGTAGCTGGGAAACAGGGATCAGACCATACACTGTAACTGTCTTTACTCATATTCCCCTTTACATTATTTGGTAATATACTCTTAAGTGTCAGTAAAAGTTAAAGCATAGCTATACTCTTATTTGCACACATTCCGTATCCATTCTAATATATTCTGGAAGAAATAATTTATTTTCTACAATGAGATTCTATGATACAGAATAAAATAATTTGATTTAGTAGTAACCTTATTATATATCATAGATCAAAGAGGTATTTTTAAAAAGTTCTGAAAGAAATGCTATATTTTCATACACAGAATTTCCTGCCAAACAGGCCAAGCTGTCCTCATCCTGCTTATTCACTAAAGTAGAATTTGTGGGTAGAGGTATCATTGCATGAAAGAGTCATGGTAATGTCCAGAACGCCTTCCTTTATGGCTCTGCTATGCCCTTTTATGTATGCATATTAAACTAGACTGCTTACTGATTAGTTTTGTTATATAAAGTTTTATGGATTTAATCACAGGTCTCTATGCTTTTCATAAGAGCAAAACATGACAAGGTGTTTCTACCTTATGGAAAACGTTACAAATAAAATATACAAAAATGTTGTACTGAGGTTGTAGTTTAATTTTATTAACAACTTCCAGATACCAAGTGAAGTATAAATACAATTTTTATTTAGAAAGAAGTATCTATAAATAAGGTAACATTTGGTAACTGATGTAACAGCTTAACTAAGGTAGAACACTTAAGAATTACAAATGGGATGTGCATCTTACAACATTCAGTTCTTAAATTTTTTTTTTTGCAATAATTTTACACTTAAAGAAAACATGGTACAAATTACTTAGTGCCAAGGTCTTGGTTTCTAAATATCATTCTCTAAAAAAAGGAACAAAGAAACCTTGAAGAAATATCTGATTATAGGGCTGGAAGAGAGAAAATAGAAGGAAAGGCAAAAGCATCTTGTAGTACCAGAAAGCAAGAAAATGCTCAAAAAACAAAGGAATGGGGCCATGTTAAAGGGCCATAGAAGCCTACCACAGAGAACTCCCCATGGCCAATGCTGGAATAATTTGGCATGATTACACTATACATAATGGCATTATTACACTATACATAATGCAATATTACACTATAATGCAAAGAATAAAATAAATAAACATAAGCTCATACTGTTATAAATATATGATGAATAATAAATAAGAGTCAAATATTCCTTACAGGATATGTAAGATATATAGAAACTCTTCCCTCCAGGAGAAACTTAACTGCACCCCCTGACCTCAACTCCTTCCTTTCAGAGTGAGCTGGACTTAGTGATTCCTTTCCAAAGAAAAGAAGAAGAAAAAATTGGAATTTAACAAGAAAGAATAATAGAGGCTGGTCCTGGTGGCCCCCACCTGTAATCCCAATGCTTTGGGAGGCTGAGGCAGGAGGATTACTAAAGGACAGGATTTCAAGACCACCTTGGGCAACATAGAAAGACCTTGTCTCTACAAAAAATTTAAAAATAGTTAGCTGAGTGTAGTGGCATGTGCCTGTAGTCCCAGCTACTCAGGAGGGTGAGGCAGGAGGAGCCCTTGAACCCAGGAGTTCAAGGTTACATTGAGCTATGATAGCATCATTACATTCCAGCTTGGATGGGGGTGGGGGGGGAGGGAGAGGGGGAGGGGGAGAGGGGGAGGAGGAGAGAGAGAGAGAAGAGAGAGAGAGAGAAAATATGGCAGAGTACTACCTTAACTAAGATATCAAGGTTTACCTCACCGGAAAACAACACTAAGAAACTATCACAGACCAGACGAGATTTGAGAGATGTAGCAACTAAATGCAACGTAGTAACCTGAATTGGATCTTGAGCAGAAAAGGGATATTAAAAAAATAATAAGTGAAATCTGAATGAAGTCTGGAGTTTAAAAAGACATTAACAGAAAAACAGGTGAAATCCAAATAGTCTGGGGTTTAGATAATAGTAATGTGCTAACGTTGGTTTCTTAGTTTAAAAAAATGTACCACAGTAGGCCGGACATCGTGGCTCATGCCTGTAATCCCAGCACTTTGGGAGGCCGAGGCGGGCGGATCACAAGGTTGGGAGATCGAGACCATCCTGGCTAACACGATGAAACCCCGTCTCTACTAAAAATACAAAAAGTTAGACAGTCATGGTGGCGGACGCCTGCAGTCCCAGCTACTCCGGAGGCTGAGGCAGGAGAATGGCATGAACCCAGCAGACGGAGCTTGCAGGGAGCCGAGATCGCGGCGCTGCACTCCGGCCTGGGTGACAGAGCGAGACTCTTGTCTCCAAAAAAAAAAAGAAAAAAAAAAGTACTACAGTAATTGAAAATATTAACATTACAGGAAACTGAAACTGAGGTTGTATTATATAATAACTCACTGCACTATTTTTTTCGACTGTGATAAATAGAGTATTTGGTTTTTGTCCCCAGTTCCTGGAACAAACTTTATAAAACTCTGGAAGCTTCTTCAGTAATAATGAGGTGGAGGAGAATGTTTTGCTATTCATACCAAGCTCCTTTCAACCATACCTGAATTTATACTACTAAGGTGAAAAGCCTCAAGACAGAGGCTGGTTGCCAGGGCAACCAACCATGTGATCAGATGGTTCAAACATTCAATCCTTCCCCCAGACCTCTGGGGGAGGGAAGAAAGGGTGGAGACTGTAGTCAATCACCAATGGCCAATGATTTAATCAATCACATCTCTGTAATGGAACCTTCATGAAAACCTTAATCTAACAGGTTCAGAGAGCTTCTAGGTTGAATGCATTAACATGCCAGGAGGCAGGATGTGTCCAAAGCTCCATGGAGACAGAAGCTCCTGTACTCAGACCCTTCCAGACCTCACCCTATATGCCTTTTTATCTATTTGTGCATTTGTATCCTTTATAATAAACTGGTAATAGTAAAGTGTTTCCCTGAGTTCTGTAAGCTATTATAATAAATTGCTGAACATGAGGCAGAGGTTATGGGAACTCCCAATTTGTAGTCAAGTTAGTCAGAAGTACTGGAGACCTGGGATTTTGATTGGTGTCTGAAGCTGGGATTGAGGCAGTCTTGTAGGACTAAGGCCTTACTTAGCCTGTGGGGTCTGATGCCAACCCTAGGTAGATAGTATCAGAATCAAATTAAATTGCACTGGTGTCCACAGTAAACTGGAGAATTGCTTGGCGTGGAAAATTGACACATTTGGTATCAGAAACGTTGTGAGTATAGGACAAATTTTTTTCTTTATCTACTTTTACGTATCTTAAATTATTCTAAAGTAAAAGTTTATTTTTTATTTTATTATTGTTTTTTAAGGCAGAATCTTGCTCTGTCACCCAGGCTGAAAGTCAATGTGAGATCATAGTTCATTGCCACCTTGATCTCCCTGACTCAAGCAATCCTCCCACCTCAGCTTTCCTAGCTGGGACTACAGGCATGTGCCACCATGCCCAGCTAGTTTTTTTTTTTAATTTTTAGTAGAGATGAGGTCTTGTTATGTTGCCCAGGCTTGCCTTGAACTCCTAAGCTCAAGCAGCTTCCCAAAGTGCTGGAACTACAAGCATGAGACACCAGGTCCAGCCCAGACATTCATTTTTTAAAAAGTACAAGGAAGTTCCATATACATGTTACTCAGATTCCCCAAACTTAACATTTTACCACATTTACCTTATCAGTCTCTTTCTGCTCCCTTTATAAACATATTTCTCATCATTCCCTTTTACACCTGAATATTTCAATGTATATTTCTGTTAAAAGTACATTTATCAAAATAAGGAAATGAGCATTAATACAATACTATCCAATACAGACCTTCACATTTCACCATTTGTTTCACTAATGTACTTTATAACAAAAATATGATAAAAGAGTAATATAAAATAAAAATTGTTTCCATCCTAGCCCATGATCCAATCGAGGGTCATACATTATTTTTAAAGGTCATACCTCTTTGGACTTCTTGGATCTGGAATGCATTCTTCAGTCTTTGTTTTTCATGACCTTGACATTTTTGAAAAGTACAAACTATTTATTTTGTGAAATGTCTCTCAATTTGGGCTTTACTGATGGTTCTTCATGTTTATGTTCAGGTTATGCATTTTTGCAGTAATACGGCAGAAGTGATGTGCTCTTCTTTGTGCATCCTGTCAACATGCATGCTATTGGTTCCACTACTGTTAGTGTTAACTTTTGCAACTTCGTAAAGGTGGTATATGTCATGCATGTCCATTGTATAGTTGCTATTTTTTCCATTCTTGATTACTATCTTGTGGGGAGATATTCTGAGCATGTAAAAACATGCTCCTTGTAATCAACTCTTCACAAAATACTGTAAAATACACTGCTGATTTTTGCCTGAAACAATTTCTGACTAGAATTCCATTCTACATCTACTTGTCCAGCTCCATAAAAAAGCATGTATTTTTCTCACAAATAGGACTTTTTATTTGGCACTATTGTAAGTCTGAACTTTAAACAGATTCTTGGACTGGTGGTTCATATCCATCAGCTCGTTCAACTTTAGCATCTGTCTCATCCCCAGTGGCTTTTCCTGAACTACTACCTTCACCATGAAGCTCCACGAGTTTTCTCAATTCAAACTTGGGCTTCTTCAGCATTTTTACTTTTCTTCTTCTTCTTCTTTTTTTTTTTTTTTTTTTTTAAATGGAGTCTCACTCTTGTCTCCCAGGCTAGAGTGCAGTGGAATGATCTTGGCTCACTGCAACCTCTGCCTCCCAGGTTCAAGTGATCCTCCTGCCTCAGTCTCCTGAGTAGTTGGGATTACAGGTGCACACCACCACGCCCAGCTTATTTCTTTGTATTTTTAGTAGAGATGGGGTTTCACCATGTTGGCCAGGCTGGTCTCAAATTCCTGACCTCAAATTACCTGCCCACCTCAGTTTCCCAAAGTGTTGGGATTAGAGGCATGAGCCACTGTTCCCGACTAGCTTTTTTACTTTTCTAATGAAGACATCATGGAGAGGAAAAAATAGATTGGCAAGGATTTTCTATGTCTTTTCCAATGTTGTCTGGAATCAATTTATTGATCACTTCTTTCAAGTCATTTGTCTGCACCTCTCGGGTCATGATTTCCATCATCTTCTTCCAGATTTGGCAGACTTGCTGGTGCTGAGCCTAAGAGGCCATCCGTATCTGATTGTTGTGTTTTTTAGTAAAGTCAACACAGAACAGATGAAGCCAAGTAACCATCAGTAGTCTTGACATGAACAGGAGCTTCAATCATTGTCTGCCATTTTTTGACCATAGAATACATTTTGTTACAAGTAAGATCCATGACATGGAAGTTGGGCAGTTTTTGCCCTGAACATCTTCAGTAATCAGTTTGAATTTTTCTAAATGCGACTTCATCATTCTGCAAATCAGCAAGACTCACTTCAAAAACATGAACCTTGAGGCCATCAGATACAGTTTTGGTTCCTTGGATCCTGGTGACTAGCGTCTTTCCAACATTTCTTATATTGAACATAGCAGGTATTTTCACATTATATCAATCTTTCTTAGAAAATGGATCAACCACTTTCTCCTTGACTCCCTTCTGCCACCTTTCATAAGGCGCTTGTTCTTGCCAACTGCGGTGGTGCTGCTCATAGAGCCAAAAGGCCATGCTGGTATTTTTATTGAGATTGTCTTTCACAAATATTTTAAAGCTTTTCTCAAATAGCTTTTACATACTTCTGGTTACATTTATTCCTAAGTATTTTATCTTCTACATTGTTATTTAATTGGAGTATCCCTTACCACTCTATTTTCTAACTGATAGTTATTTATATACATACAAAATATTAATTTCTGAACGCTAATTTTATAGCCTATTAGTGATTTTTTAATTATTTGAGTTAGTTTTATCATTGATTTTCTAGTGCAGAAGTCCACACACTGTATCTTTTCAGTAAAAACACCAGACTGTAAATATTTCATTTTTGTATGCCAAAAAGTTCTTATCCCAACTGTTCCACTCTGCTGGTGTAGTGCAAAAGATGACAGAGGCAATACAAAACCAAGTATATATGGCTAAATTTGGCTCTCAGTTTGCTAACCCTTGCTCTAGGGTTTTCCAGATATACTATCTTATCATCTGCAAATAGAGATAGTTTTATTTCTTCTCTTCTGTTATGCCTCTACTGATTCCTCTTCTTTAACTGTACTGTCTAATATCCCCAGTAATGTGATGAATAACAGTGTAGTTACTAGATATCCTTGCCTTGCTCCTGATGGTACTAGTAAAAATGCCCTTGGCGTTTTCCATTATGATGACTTTAAGACTAAAGGGTGTGTGTGTGTGTGTGTGTGTGTGTGTGTGTGTGTACCTATACATATAAGGTGTGTATATATATTTATCATGTTAAGAAAATACCCATCAATTCCTATTTTCCTAAGTGCTTTTATCAGAAGATGTTGATTTTTGTTAAAGGTTTTTGCAGCATCTACGGAGATAATTATATGATTTATCCCCATATGTATTAATATAGTATATTAATGGATTTCCCAATATTGAAACAATCTTGTATTTTTGGAAAACAGCTGACCCTTGAACAATGTTGGGGCAGGGGTGCTGACTCCCCACTCAGGTGAAAATCTGCACATAACTTTTGACTCCCCAAAAACTTAACTACTAATTGCCTACTGAGATGCCTTACCTATAACACAGTCAATTAACACATATTTTGTATGTTACATACAATACTGTATTCTTACAATAAAGTAGGCTAGAGAAAAAGTTATTAAGAAAATACGGGAAAGAAAATACATTTACAGTATTGTACTGTATTTACTGATACTGTAAGTTTATGTCATCTGTTTACAAGATTGTTTACAGAATTGTCCGTCTGAAATGGAAAAAAAGGCATCTGTAGCAGCACACCTCAATCTATAGTACATCTCAAGCAATTCGACTTTTTATTGTAATGTCATGACTTCACTGCTTCTTGGTAGCAACTCCAGCATCACCAGTAGCACCTTGTATGGATCCTATAGTGTTACTCATGGTTTACGGTATTACACTAAACAGGATAAAGAATACATAAGAACTGCAAAAGATCACTTTTTACTGTGATACAATGCCATTTACTGAAGAGATGAACTGCTCATCTGGAGATGATAAGTTTCATAAGGCCTTTTAAGCATCTACTATGAACACTTGAACTCACCACAATAGCAATATGAGGCAGCTGCAAAATTACTACAGCAGTACATGTGCTACAAATAACTTTATGCAGTTATTAATACTGCATCATTCTGCTTGCTTACATTTCTCTCCACTGTGAATGATGCTATGTATGACCTGTTTATATGTGTAAGTTTTGATAAATTTTAACTTTTTATATCAGATTCGTGTATATTTTATGGTATTAAATGATAAAACAGACTAGTATCTACATATATTTCATGCATTCATGATATACCTTTAATTTTTTTTTTCTTTTTGAGACGGAGTCTTACTCTGTTGCCCAGGCTAGAATGCAGTGGCACAATCTCAGCTCACTGTAACCTCCGACTTCCAGGTTCAAGTGATTCTCCTGCCTCAGCCTCCCAAGTAGCTGGGATTACAGGCATGCAGAGTACCACACCCTGCTAATTTTTTGTATTTTTAGTAGAGGTGGGGGTTTCACCATGTTGGCCAGGCTGGTCTTGAACTCCTGACTTCAGGTGATCTGCCCACCTCGGTCTCCCAAAGTGCTGGGATTACAGGCATGAGCCCCCATGCCTGGCTTCTTAATTTTTTTCAATATTTCTAGGCTATGTGGTTCATCTGCAAGTTTTTTCAAATTGTCACAAATCTTCAGAAAATATTCCAATATATTTATTGAAACAAGTCTGTAGAATCTGGGCATGGCAGCACACACCTGCAATCGCAGTCATTCAGGAGGCTGAGGCTGGAGGATCACTTGAGGATAGGAGTTCAAGACCAGTCTGGGCAACATAGTGAGACCTGTCTCTTTAAAATAAAAAATTAAAAAACAAAAAACTACATATAAATGGACCTGTGCAGTTCAAACTTGTTTTGCTCAAGGGTCAACTGTAAATCCCATATGGTCATAATGTGTTATTTTATTTTAGAGACAGAGTTTCATTCTGTCACCAAGGTTGTAGTACAATGGTACTACAGCTCAGTAGCACTACAGAGTACAACAGCTCACAGCCTTTAACTCCTTGGCTCAAGCCACCGTCCTTTCTCAGCTTCCCAAGTAGCTAGGACTATAGGTACATGCCACCATGCCGGTTAATTTTTAAATTTTTTCATAGACACAGGGTGTCACTGGTCTTGAACTCCTGGCTTCAAGTGATCCTCCTGTGTTGACCTCCAAAAGCACTGGGTTTATAGGTGTAAGCCACCATGCCCAGCTTATTTTCCTAATATATGATATCGGAATTTGTTTGCTAATATTTTATTTAGTACTTGGTATGAATATATACAATTGATATTGGTTTATAATTTTTTTTTCCTTTTTGTGCTGTCTTTAGGAATTGGTATTATCCACATTCAAGGCTCTGCACCAGTTTATGGAGCACTGAGACTATCTTTGAGTGTTTCATAGATTATCTCTACAAAACCATCTGGGACTGGTGCTTTTTAATGAGGTGGATCCTTGACATTCTTTTCTATTTCTTCTACAGAAATTGAACTTTCTCAAATGTGGCCAATTTTGATGAAATATATTTGCCTTAAAAATAAACTTTTTTTTTTTTAAGACAGGGTCTCACTCTGCCTCCCAGGCTAAGGGCAATAGTGAGATCATGGCTCACTGCAGTCTCCACCTCCTAGGCTCAAGCGATCCTCCCATCTGAGTCTCCCAAGTAGCTGGGACCATAGACATGTGCCACCATACCTAAGTTTTCATTTTTTGTAGAGACAGGGTCTCACTATGTTGCCCAGGCTGGTCTCAAAACTCCTAGATTCAAGGGATCCTCGCACCTCGACTTCTCAAAGTGTGAATCATTGCACCTGGCCATCTTTTTTTTTTTTTTTTTAAGAGATGGGGTCTCACAATGTTGCCCAGGCTGGAGTACCGTCACTATTCACAGGCACAGCCTCAAACTCCTGTTCTCAAGCAATCCTCCTTCCTCAACCTCTTGAGTAACTGGGACTTACAGGTGTGTACTACTGTGCCTGGCTGAAAGTGACTTTTTCATTTAAGTTTTCAAATTTATTTGGAAAGAAAAGTAGGTTCTTATATTTTTCAAAATTGAGGCATAATTTACATATCATAAAATTCACCCATGTGTTTTAAAGTGTTGTGTCTCCCTCCCCAACTAAATTCATGTGTAGAAGTCCTAACACCTCCACTACCTCAGAATGTGATTGTATTTGGAGACGGGACCTTTAAATAGACAAGTAAGGCAAAATGTCATGTATGTGGCCCTAATTCAATATGACTGGTGTCCTTATACAAGGAGGTTAGGACACAGACAACACACAGACCAAGGGGTGACCATGTGAGGCCACAGGGAAGTTAGCCATCTACAAGCCAAGAAAGAGGTCTGAGAATGAAAACAACCCTTGAGACATTTTGACTGTGGACTTCTAGACTCCATACGGTGAGAAAATACGTTTCTGTTGCTCAAGCCACCAGCCTGTAGTATTATTTGTTATGACAGTCCTAGCAAACAAATACATAAAATATATAATCCAGTGGCTTTTAGTATATTCACAACCTCATAAAACAAACACCAGTATCTAGTTGCAGTATATTTTCATCACTTCAAAAAGAAACCCTATACTCTTTAGCAGTCACTTCTACCTCTTGCTTTTCCCAGTACCTGGGAACCACTTATCTGTTTTCTAGCTCTATGGATTTGCCTATTCTGGACATTGATATAAATGGAATAATACAATATGTGACCCTCTATGTTTGGCTCCCATATCTAATGATAATGTTTTCAAGGTTCATCCATGCTGCACCATGCAGCAGAACTTCATTCCTTTTTAAGGCTAAATAATATTCCACTGGATGGATATACCACATTTTGTTTATCCATTTATCCATTGTTGCACATTTGGGTTGTTTCCACATTTTGGCTATTATGATATGAATGAACATTTGTGTATAGGGTTTTGTGTGACATGTGTTTTCAGTCCTCCTTAGTATATACTTAGTAATGATATTGCTGAGTCATATGGTAACTATAATTAAACTTCTGAGGACTGCTAAACTGCTTTCTGAAACAGCTGTGCCATTTTACATTCCTACCAACAATATATGAAGGTACCAATTTTCTACATCCTCATCAACATTTGTTACTAACTTTTTTATTGTAGCCATACTAGTGTGTGTGAAGAAATACTTCCCCTGTGGTTTTGATTTGCATTTCCCTAATGACTGCGGAGGCTGAGCATACATTTATTGTCTATTTTTTATGCATTTATTGGCTATTTTTATATCTTCTTTAGAAAAATACCTATTTAAATCCTTTGCCAATTTTACAATAATTGTAACCTATTTTACAATTAGATTATTTGTGTTTTTATTGTTGAGTTTTAAGAGGTTCTTTATTCTGGATACAGATGCCTTGTCATATATAGGATTTACAACCTTTTTCTCACATTCTGTGTGTTGTCTTTTCACTTGTTTGATGGTATCTTTTGAAGCAAAAGGTTTTTGTTTGTTTTAGTTTATGAGGTCCAATTTATCCAGCTTTCTTTGGTTGCTTATACTTGAAGGTGTCATATCTTAAAAAAAAAAACCACTAGTAGGTCAAGAATACTTACATGTAATATTCACATAACAATTTTTTCTACGAGTTGTACAGTTTTAGTACTTAAAGCTAGATCTTTAATCCATTTTAAATGAATTTTTGTGCATGGTGTGAGGTAGCGGTCCAACTTCATTCTCTGCATGTCAATTTCCATTTATCCCAGCATCATTTGTTAGAGAGGTTTTTCTTCCCCCATTGAATTATCTTGGCATTCTTGAAGAAAATGAATTGACCATAAATATAAGGGTCTAGTTATAAAGTCTCAGTTCTATTCCATTGATCTATATATCTATTTTTTTTTAAATTTTATTTGAGACAGAGTCTCACTCTGTTGCCCAGGGTGGAATGCAGTGGCGTGATCTTGGCTCATTGCAACCTCTGCCTCCTGGGTTTAAGTGATTCTCCTGTCACAGCCTCCTGAGTAGCTAGGAATACAGACACACATGCCACCATGCCTGGCTGAGTTTTTTTGTTTTTGTTTGTTTTAGTAGAGACAGCGTTTCATCATGTTGGTCAGACTGGTCTTGAACTCTTGACCTCAAGCGATCACCCAGCCTCGGCCTCCCAAAGTGCTGGGATTACAAGTGTGAGCCACTACACCTAGCCTATATATCTATTTTTATGCCTGTGTTTCTTAGGAGGGGGTTATAGGTATTTTCAGTAAATGAACATCATTTCCTATTATTTTACCTTCATTTTCTATTTTCTTTCAAAATTATTTATATAGTTAAAGATCCTGTCACTTCTTTTCTGTGAACAGGACTGGCTGTTTGAAATAGTTTACAAGATTCCTAGTTCAAAAATGACTTCTGCTTTTAGTAAAGTATGGTTTCTTTATTAGTTGGATTTGGGGGCAAGGCAGTGTGAGATTTGTCCTCCAATTAAAAAATATTTTTCTGTCTTGCAGGATCCTAAATTTTCCCCTTCTATTTTTCTTTTTCTTTCTTTTTTTTTTTTTTTTTTGAGACAGAGTCTCGCTCTGTCGCCCAGGCTGGAGTGCAGTGGCCGGATCTCAGCTCACTGCAAACTCCGCCTCCCAGGTTTACGCCATTCTCCTGCCTCAGCCTCCTGAGTAGCTGGGACTACAGGCGCCCGCCACATCGCCCGGCTAGTTTTTGTGTGTGTGTGTGTGTGTATTTTTTAGTAGAGACGGGGTTTCACCGTGTTAGCCAGGATGGTCTCGATCTCCTGACCTCGTGATCCACCCGTCTCGGCCTCCCAAAGTGCTGGGATTACAGGCTTGAGCCACCGCGCCCGGCCCCTTCTATTTTTCTTAACTGTTTAGTTTTCAGTTTAACCCTTCCTTTTTTACCCTCTTCTCCCCTAATGAGTGCCTTTCCAAAACTACCTTTTTGAGCCCATATACACTTGTAAGTCCCTTCCCTGTAGTCTCCTCTGATCTATCAGTATTTCTTAGGAGGAAATTCTTCTGGAAATGTCTTTAGATGAATATCTTAAGCCTGTCACTAGCTTCTTTCTTCTCCTCTGCAGTTTTTCCCAGATCACCCTTGCTTTCCACTACAGCTTGCACAAAGGCATGAATAATGGCTGGCTAGGATTTAGTATGTATTTTTCTACTTACACATAATTTGAAGTTGGAACATTCTCTGCCTTCTAATATTAACATATGGTTATGTGTAGTTTTTTTTTTTTTGAGACGGAGTCTTGCTCTGTCACCCAGGCTGGAGTGCAGTGGCGCCATCTCGGCTCACTGCAACCTCTGCCTCCCAGGTTCAAGTGATTCTCCTGCCTCAGTCTCCCAAGTAGCTGTGACTACAGGCGCATGCCACCACGCTTGGCTAATTGTTGTATTTTTGTAGAGACAGGATTTCACCATATTGGTCAGGCTGGTCTTGAACTCCTGACCTCAGGCGATCCACTCACCTCGGCCTCCCAAAGTGCTGGGATTACAGGTGTGAGTCACTGTGTCCAGCCTGGTTATGTGTAGTTTCATGTGTTCATCTTTATAGTTTTTCGGAAGATGTGTGAGGATTTTCCGAGTAACGCATTTGCCATTACTTTAGTTCCCCAGTCAATCTTTTAATAGTTTTGTAAATATTTTGTCTGCTTGTTTTTTCTGGATAAAGAATTATCAGGTTTTTAATGGTCTGGGATATGTCTATTCTAGTATTGCAATGGTAATACCTGCTTAAGGATAATATTGAAATTGGCTAATCTTAATGGACTCATTGGTTAATATATACTAAGATAAATTCTTCCAAAAGATACTATACTCCTACCATAACAAACAATTCATAAATCATGTGATATCAGAAATTACACAGAAAAAAACACTGTTCACTAAAATACAAAATAATGTAAAAGTCTTTTATGCAAAACGAGCTACTTGCTTTTGTTTAGGGGCTCTCTCCACTAGGACAATCATTTTTATATTTAAACAGTCAAATTCAATAAATAAGTAGTTTATCACCCTGGCTATATGAAAAGAGTATTTGAATCACGGTCTATAGCAATTTTGGCTTTTTTTGCACTTTGCTTACCAGAAGAGAATCTATGTAACTTAATGATCATGATATTAAAAACAAACATTGAATGAAATCACTAACTTCTTAAATATAAATATCTTACATATGTTTATACTTAGAGGATTTTACCTTGGAATACTCATTTTAATAAAGACATCTCTTTAAACTGTCATGACAATATTTTTATTGTCAAGTTTATTCTTGGAGGTACAATAGCATTTCTTAGCATTACACTGATTTTATTTTATATGGGGGTTAAAGTTGAGTAATGGAAATTTGGAACTACTCAGGTTCCATCAGTTAAATACTATGTGATCTTAGGTAAGTAACTTTGCCTCCCTCAGCTTTTGTTTTTTCATATGAAATATGTAATTAATTTAACAATACCTATTATTAGAGAGATTTTGAAAGGTTTAGTGTTTGTAAAATACTTTGAGTATCAGAATGAAAAGACTCCATTGCAAATTACTAACAATTATAAATTTGCCCAGTACATATTAGCATGCTAATCACCAATGCTAGAAGTTTCGTTGCAGTACCGTATAAGTTTAAGAGTTTTCCACAAATCTCTCTCTACTTAGTATAAAAATATTTTACTAGGCCAAGCATAGTGGCTCATGCCTGTAATCCTAACACTTTGGGATGCTGAGGGGGGAGGATTGCTTGAGTCCATGAGTTTGAGACCAGTCGGGGCAATATGGCAAGACCCCATCTCTACAAAAAAAATAAAAAATTAGCTGGGCATGGTAGCATGCACCTATGGTCCCAGTTACTCAGATGACTTGAGCCCAGGAGTTTGAGGCTGCAGTGAGCTGTGACTGCACCATTGCACTCTAGCCTGGGCAACAGAGCGAGACCCTGTCCCCCACCTTCCCACAAAAAAAAAAAAAAAAAAAAAGAAGAGAATATTTAGCCCTTTCTAGTAAGTACTATATATTATATAGTATTGCAAACTGCCTAGTTTTTCTCAATACAAAAATATTTTAATATGTACTGCTACTTCATGTATTAAGAATGTTTAGCCCTTCTCATCATATTTTTATAAAATAGTGAGATGACTTTAATAATCCCCTAAATCAAAGCTTTTTTCTCAATGCTTCTTAGGAGTAAAAAATCTGACTATTCATTTTATAATTTTAACCAAAGCAATAGTAATTTTTAAATTTCTAATAGTTATAAATATTTCTTACATAATTGAATAGTAACTTGAACTGAAGATTTTTTTAGCAACAAAACAATATTTACTCTATCTGTCCAAAACATATTAGTGCCAGATAATTACTACTTCACTTCTTTAAGCAATTTAAAACACAAAAAACTACAGCAACGTGTCTGCTCATTACTTCAACATTTATTGAGTGCCTATAGCTTGCAAGAACTGTCTTCTGGTAATCCTGGATATCAGAAGTAGCATGTGGTAACAGAGCAAGGAATATAGGGTAGTAGCAGACATACCCAGTATCCTCAGTGGGGCTGAGAACATACAACTGAGGACAGTCTCAACCTCCCTTGTAAAATTGTGATATACTTTCCTTGGAAGTTTTTGGATTGTATAGAAAATCAATATTTAGGTTGGTCCAAGCACATCAACACTTATTTAAAAGCTCCAGGGTCAGGCACAGTGGCTCAAACTTATAATCCCAACACTTGGGGAGGCCAAGATGAGAGGACTGCTTTAGGCCAGGAGTTTGAGACAAGCCTGGGCAACACAGTGAGACCCATCTTTTTCTAAAAAATGAGCTGAGTGTGGTGGTGCACGCCTGTAGTCCTAGGTACTTGGGAAGCTGAGTTAGGAGGATCACTCGAGTCCAGGAGTTTGAGGTTGCAGTGAACTATGATCACACCACTGGACTCCAGCCTAGGTGACAGAGCAAGACCCTGTCTCTTAGAGGAAAAAAAAAGAGCTGGGGTTAGAAACAAAATGAATTTTCAAAGTTTATTCTTCACAGAGCTTACAATAAATCAGTGGAAAAATGCTGTTTAATATTTTGCCTCAGCACTTTGATTAATCAGTCACTCCTAATGTTGCTTCTTACTTCTTTCTACCCATCTGAATCCCATCCTTTTCTGGGCCCAGTTGTAAAGCCATATCCACAAAACCTACAATATATTTTATTCACTCTTAATTACAATGAATTTTATCAACTCACAACTCCTAGAATTTTATCTATGCTGCTTATCTGCAACGTTCTGGAGTCTGGGAAGTCCAACATCAAGGTGCCAGTTGGACTGGTATCTGGTGAGAGCTACTCTCTGCTTTCAAGACAGCATTTTATTGCTGCTTCCTCTAGAGAGGAGGAATGTTGTCTCCTAACATGACAGAAAAGACAGTGAACCCACTCCCCTCAAGCCCTTTTTCAAGGGCCCTAATCCCATCCATGAAGGCTCTGCCCTTATGACTCAATCACCTCACAAGTGCTCCAGCTCTTAACTATCGCATTGGTAGTATTATAATACTATTTAAGAATTATGGAGGACATTCAGACCACAGAACTTCACTAATAGCAGACTTAGAATTTACAAAACAATTTCAGTTGTTCCTTATTATAGGGGGGAAGTAGTTCCACGACCTCCAGTGGATATCAAAATCTATGAATGCTCAAGTCCCCTATATAAAATGGTGTACTATTTCATACAACCTACGTAATCCTCCTGTATACTTTAAATCATCTCTAGATTACTTATAATATCTAATACAATGTAAATGCTACGTAAAAATTGTTATACTGTTCCTTAATTTGTATTTTTTTATTACTGTTTTTTGTTTGTTTTTGAGATACAGTTTTGCCCCGATGGCCCAGGCAGGAGTGCAGTGGCGTGATCTGAGCTCACTGCAACCTCCGCCTCCAGGGTTCCAGTGATTCCTCTGCCTCAGCCTCTCAAGTAGCTGGGACTACAGGCATACGCCACCATGCCCGGCTGACTTTCATATTTTTTTGTAGAGAGGGGGTTTCACCATATTGGCCAGACTGGTCTCGAACTCCTGACCTCGTGATCCGCCCACCCAAAGTGTTGGGATTACAGGCATGAGCCACCATGTCCTGCCCTATATTGTCGTTTCTTCTTGTTTTTTTCCTCGAATATTTATTGATAGGTGGCTGGTTGAATCCAAGGATGTGGAACACACAGATGAATTCTATCTAACTTAAGTTCCATTTAGCAGAATCTTTTTACACTAATGGGCAAGACAAATAATTTCTCAATTTCATAAAGTGATATCTCGTTTTTATGAGAGAAAGATATTCAAGTAAAATTTATATTAAATTCCTAGTTGTTACATAGATTAAATATGTGATTTAATCATGCTTAACATTAGAGCAAATTTAATTGGCAAACACATTCTTCATTAAAGAAAAATATTACAAAACTTAATTTTACTGTACTAAATAGAAGAATGCTTGGTCTCCCATAAAAACTACAGAATAAAATTTATTTCTAATCAATGGCAATAAAAAAAGTTTTAATATATTCTATAAATGAAACATCAATGTCACTAAAAAGACACATTTATTGTAAAATACAATTTATACATACGATTTCAAGCAAGAATTTTAAAACAAAGTGTTATAGACACAAACAGAATCTGTTCTTTTTTTATTTTTCCTCTTCTCATTAATTTCTGTAAATAATAATGAAGGCTACTCTAATTATTTCTTGATTTTTAATAGGAGTATATAGTCTCATTCTTAAACATTGAGGATCTATATCATTTCTTTTTTTTAAATAGAGGAAACTTACTCATCTCTATGGATTGATGGATGCTAAATTCAAACTTTAAAAAATTCAGGGAAGAGAGAAATGTTCTGTTACAACTAATTAAAAATGTATGATGTATTTTTTAATAGTCGTATTTGTAGTTTTAAAATTTGACTTCATATTTTAGTCTTATTTATGTATATATAATACATAATATACATTTTATAATATATTTTAATGTTGTATATTGTATATTTTTATAACACAATATATTTTATAATACATTATGTATTTTATATGTATATATTTTTTGAAACAGAGTCTTGCTCTGTCGCCTAGGATGGAGTGCAGTGGCGTGATCTTGGCTCACTGCAACCTCCACCTCCCAAGTTCCAGTAATTCTCCTGCCTTAACCTCCTGAGTAGGAAGGACTACAGGCGCACACCACCATGCCCAGCTAATTTTTGTATTTTTAGTAGAGAAAGAGTTTCACCATGTTGGCCAGGCTGGTCTTGAACTCCTGACCTCAGGTGATTGCCTGCCTCAGCCTCCCAAAGTGCTGGAATTACAGACATGAACCACTGTGCCCAGCCATTTTATATTTTATATCCACATCTACCTTAGTTTTTGTAGATTTTTTTCACTACGTATCTGTGCTAATTTTGTTGGTTCTGCTAGCAAAATCCAAAAACTTCTAAGCAAGATGTAAAAGCTTCTATTCAATGTGTAAGAGTTGTTTTCCTCCCATTTTGGCTGATTAAAAAGCAAAGTGTTATCATATTTTTAGTTCTTTCCATACATTTTTCTTTCAATCAGAATTAATGCTAATTATGTCTATGTAGCTTTCTTCTAAGCACAGACAAGAGTAAACACTAGCTATTTTCATTTCTGGATATTATCAAGAATTATTAAAATTTAACTTAAAAACTCTTTACCCAGACTTTGAAAAGACAGATTTTCATCTGCCCAATTTTTAATGCTACCATTTAATTAATGACTTATTAATACATCCCATTAAAGTCTTGACATAAAACTTTACAAAAAAATTTTTATTTTAATAGTTCTTCAATTTGTATTATTATCGGTAATAACGAAATAGATGGATCCGGAAAGTATTTGGTTATTAACACAAGAAAGTGAAGCCTAATGCAAAACAGTCATATCATTATGCTTATAAGACTGTTCCAGGGCTTACAAGGAAATCATATATTCATTAAAATGATTTTTCACATTTTCATTCCTATCTTAGGACCCCAATATGCAAAAACATGTTTAAAACTTTCTTTCTTTTGGCCGGGTGCGGTGGCTCACACCTGTAATCCCAGAACTTTGGGAGGTCGAGGTGGGCAGATCACGAGGTCAGGAGATCGAGACCATCCTGGCTAACACAGTGAAACCTCATCTCTACTAAAAACACAAACAATTAGCTAGGTGTGGTGGCAGGCGCCTGTAGTCCCAGCTACTCAAGAGGGAGGCTGAGGCAGGAGAATGGCATGAACCCGGGAGGCGGAGCTTGCAGTGAGCCGAGATTGCGCCACTGCACTCCAGCCTGGGCTACAGAGCGAGACTCCATCTCAAAAAAAAAAAAAAAAAAACTTTCTTTTTTTGAGATGGAGTCTCGCTCTGTAGCCCAGGCTGGAGGGTTTTTTTTTGAGATGGAGTCTCGTTCTGTAGCCCAGGCTGGAGTGCAGTGGCGCAATCTTTACTTACTACAACCTCTGCCTCCTGCGTTCAAGCAATTCTCCCTGCCTCAGATTTCCAAGTAGCTTGGATTATAGGCTTCTGCCACCATACCCATCTAATTTTTGTATTTTGTTTTAGTAGAGATAGGATTTCACCATGTTGGCCAGGTTGGTCTTGAACTCCTGACCTCAAGTAATCTGTCCGCCTCAGCCTCCCAAAGTGCTGGGATTATAGGTGTGAGCGGCTGCGCCCAGCCAAAACTTTCCATTTAAGTAACTATTTGTGATAAACATAAGTTTAAAAAATACCTTAATAAATGGACTTTAAAACAATGAAATAATCACATCCGCCCCCCGCCCCTGCAAAAGAAAAAGCTTTCCCACAAATGTAGGCAAAATTAATCCTATGCAAACAAACAAAAAAAGCGCTGAGTTACACAGCCTCTAAAAACAGAATTAAAATTCAATTTTGGGCCAGGTGTGGTGGCTTGCGCCTGTAATCCCAGCACTTTGGAAGGCTGAGGTGAGCAGATTGCTTGACCTCCCTGGAGGTCAAGACCAGCCTTGGCAACACAGCGAAACCCTGTCACTAAAGAAAATACAAAAGTCAGTCAGTAGTCCCAGCTACTTGGAAGGCTGAGGTGATAGGATCTCTTGCGCCCAGGAGGTCCAGGCTAGCGTGAGTAGTGATCGTACCACTGTACTCCAGCCTGGGCAACAGAACAAGACCCTGTCTCAAAAAAAAAAGAAAAATTTGAAAAGTGCAGAGGTCTCAGCTTCAAAGACAACAATCAACCATTACCACCAACATGCTTATGTGCCATGCTAAAGTTAAGACTTACAAACATAAATATAAGATAAATATTTTAAGTGTGTTACCATTCCCATACCATTTTATGATGATGTAATAAAAAAATATGCAGGATTTCTTCTATACTGTCCTTGGTATAAATGGCATGCTTGCTGTCAAGAGCATTGAAGCTCCAGGGTGAGAAACTTAGAATGGACTCTGGGATAAAAAATAGGGTTATTTGAGAAACTAGTTAAGTAGTACATATGCTGTATGTATATAGTTTTTAAATTATTATTATAATATGCAAAAGTACAGATGAGGTGTTTCTAAATAACTGGAGTATATGTACTCAATGGCTTTATCCAACTGCTAAGAAAGTGAAACAGGAATAGTGGGAAAAATAAGTTAACATCATTCCTAGGCATGCTGGTAGTATAACATGCACTGTATAATGCAAAATCAGTTAGGTGTATTGGGTGATTCTGGAGGACACAGTTACCATTTCCTTCCTTCCTCCCTTCCTCCCTTCCTCCCTCCCTTCCTCCCTCCCTCTCTCACTTGCTCTCTCTTTTTTTTCTTTATTTTTGAGATGGAGTTTCGCTCTTGTTGCCCAGGCTGGAGTGCAAAGGCACGATCTCGGCTCACTGCAACCTCCACCTCCCAGGTTCAAGTGATTCTCCTGTCTCGGCCTCCCGAGTAGCTGAGATTACAGGTGTGCACCACCACGCCCAGCTAATTTTGGATTTTTAGTAGAGATGGGTTTCACTATGTTGGCCAGGCTGGTCTCAAACTCCTGAATTCAGGTGATCCACCCACCTCAGCTTCCCCAAGTGCTGGGATTACAGGCGTGAGCCACCGTGTCCGGCCTTTACTTTTTTATTTATTTATTTATTTTTTGAGACGGATCTTGCTCTATCGCCCAGGCTGGAGTGCAGTGGTGCACTCTCGGTTCACTGCATGCTCCGCCTCCTGGGTTCTTGCCATTCTCCTGCCTCAGCCTCCCAAGTAGCTGGGACTACAGGCGCCTGCCACCACACCCAGTTAATTTTTTGTATTTTTAATAGAGATGGGGTTTCACCATGTCAGCCAGGATGGTCTCGATCTCCTGTCCTCGTGATCCACCCGCCTTGGCCTCCCAAAGTGCTAGGATTACAGGCGTGAGCCATCGCTCCCAGTCTCATCCGGCCTTTTTTGTTTTGTTGTTTTTTTTGGAGACAAGGTCTTGCTCTGTCGCCCAGGATGCCAGGCTGGGGTGCAGTGGCACAATCTCAGCTCACAGAAACCTTTGCCTCCTCAGCTCAAGCAATTCTCCCGCCTAAGCCCCCTAAGTAGCTTTGACTACAGGTGTGCGCCTCAAGTCTGGCTAATTTTTGTATTTTTTTGTAGAGATGGGGTCTCACTGTGTGGCCCAGGCTGGTCTTAAACTCCAGACTCAAGTGGTCTGCTCACCTTAGCCTCCCAAAGTGCTGGGATTATAGGTGTGAGCTACCACGTCCAGCCTAGTTACCACTTCTTATAAATGAACAAGTAGGTGACAGAAAAACAGAACAGTATTAATAAATGAGAAAGATTCAAAAGATACATAAACAGTATTTCGTTTTCTGAATAGTTTAACATTTATAGTTCTGAATAGTTTAGTTTTCAGAATAGAAAACCCAGAAATATATTCAGCATAAATTTAAAAATTCAATATATGACAAAGGTGGTCTTTCTAACTACAGAGAAAAGAATGGATTATTTAGGAATGCTACTGGCACACCTGGCTATCTATTGAGAATAAAATAAAATTAGATCCTATTACCTTACTCCATATACAAAAATGATATTTTTTAAGATGTAAGAGATCAATTGAGAATAATTAAGCACAATCTGGAAAATGTAGGATACTGCATGATAATATCAAGGGATAAGTAAGATTTTTTAAGACAAATTGGAAACCTAGAACTTATTAAACAAATCATTGACACATTTTACCATATAAACCTATCCATGGCAAAAAATACATGTAAAATCAATAGAAATGAAAAAAACACTGTGAAAGCAGCATAGTGATAATATCTATTACAAATCAAAAGCAAAGGCTAAACAACTAAATATCAATAGGGATTCAGAGAAAAGGTACTATAGAATGAAAAAAGTTAGATGAAGATGCATGCTTAAATTTGATTTCATTTTATAAATTAAATGGCAAAAAAAAACTCCATCAATACCAGTATTTCTATAAACATATGTAAGACACACACACACACACTCTTTTATGATTGTGTGACCATGCAGAAAATAAGGTGGGAAGATACACAGTAGTTGGTCAACATGAGCTGCAAAGGATGTTTGTGCAGTAGTAGACAGAGGCAGAAGAGCCAAATTAAAAAGGAAAAGAAAAAGGCAAGGAAAAGGTGAAAAACGGAAAAGAGAAGGACTACACTAAAATAGTAGGTATGATACAATCACATACATAGCTTTTTATAAAATTGTACACATATGTGGACATGAAAAAAAAATTTAAGATAAAACAGGATGCTGCCTAACTTGGCAGAAGGAATGCTCAAGGAATTTATATCAGTATCCCCTTCTGCTTCCAATCTCAAAAAAATGTAATCTGAAGTGGTCATGGAGGCCAAGCATGGTCCTTGATTATTATAATTCTGAAGTTCGTGTGTGTCTGTCTGTGTGTGTGTGTGCGAGTGCACACGCACGTGCACATTTGGCTGAACTCTATCACAGGAACAGAGGTTAGTTCAATTTGGTTTTATGGTTTACTCCAGAGGTCAGCAAACTTTCTGTACTAAATATTTTAGGATTTCTAAGTCATACCATCTCTGTCACAGCTACTAAACTATTGTCATTGTAGGGTGAAAGCAGTTAAACTGTGATGGTTAATTTTATATGACAGCTTGGCAAAGCTAGAGTACCCAGTTACTTAAGTAGCATTAATCTGGGCTGCTGTGGAGGTATTTTGTAGAAGTGGTTAATAGCTATAATCTGTAGACTTTAAAGAAATTACTCTTGATAATGTTGATGGGCCTCGTCCAATCAGCCTTAAGAGCAAAAACGGAAATTTCCTAGAAAAGAAATCCTGCCTTAAGAATGCAGCATCAACTCTGGTCTTAGTTTCCAGCCTGTGAACCTGCCCTACAAATTTCAAACTTGTCAGCCTCCACAATTACGTGAGCTAATTCCTTAAAATAAATATCTTCACAGACAGATAATGTATTTTATACTATGGTTCTGTTTTTCTGGAGAACCCTAATATATAATACGCAACAACAGACAATACATAATCTAACGGGCGTGCCTGTGTTCCAATAAAAGTATTTAAAATAACAGGTAGTGGGCTACATTTGGCCCGTGTACCACAGTTTTCCAACTCCTAGTTTTATCAATAATAAAAAAATAAGCCTGGGCATGGTGGAGCACACCTATAATCACAGCACTTTGGGAGGCCAAGGCAGGAGGATCATGAGAGACCAGGAGTTCAAGACCAAGAGTTCAACATACTGAGACCTCATCTCTATTAAAAATAATAATAAAGTATAGCTGTTGGCCGGGTGCAGTGGCTCACGCCTGTAATCCCAGCACTTTGGGAGGCCAAGCACTTTGGGAGGATCACCTTAGGTCAGGAGTTTGAGACCAGTCTGGCCAACATGGTGAAACCCCATCTCTACTAAAAATAGAAAAATTAGCCTGGCATGATGGCAGGCGCCTGTAATCTGAGTTACTCGGGAGGCTGAGGCAGGAGAACTGCTTGAACCTGGGAGGCGGAGGTTGCAATGAGCCGAGATTGAGCCACTGCATTCCAGCCTGGGAGACAAGAGTGAGACTCTGTCTCCAAAATAAATAAATAAATAAAATAAAATATAGCTGTTAACTGGATGTGGTACCGATGCCTGTAATTCCAGCACTTTGGGAGGCTGGGGAGGGAGGATCACTTGAGGCTTGGAGTTCAGGACCAGCCTGGGCAGCAAAAAATTTAAAAACAACTAGTCCCACACAGTGGTGGCACACCTGTAGTCACAGTCACTCAGGAGGCTGAGGCAGGAGGACAGCTTCAGCCTAGAAGTTTGAGGCTGCAGTGAATTATGATGGTACCACCATGCACTCCAGCCTGGGAAATGGAATGAGGCCTCATGTACTTAAAAACATGAATAAAATGTATCTGCTTTTCTTAAGCATTCTATGTATTTCAGACAGTGTGCAAGGTTTGAATTCCAAGTGTTCCACAAATTGGGGATTATTCATGGTGAGGCCAGATATTCTAGAGCAACTAAAAGCAGGAATGATCTTTCTAGAAGCAGTGAGATCTAGACTGTAAGCTTAGATGTAAGAGAGGTTTCTCAGAGAGGGTTTCAAGATAGTACTCTCTTTATGTGTTTTAATATCCTTTTATTTATTTATTTATTTAGAGACAGAGTCTGTCACCCAAGCCTGAATGCAGTGACATGATCACCGCTCACTGCAAGCCTCAACCTCCTGGGTTCAAGCAATCCTCCTGCCTCAGCCTCCCAAGTAGCTGGGATTACAGGCATGCACCAATGCACACAAGGCTAATTTTTAAAATTTTTTGTAGAGATGGGGCCTTGC
The DNA here is from genome assembly GCF_003255815.1 of Theropithecus gelada. Classification (NCBI taxonomy): domain Eukaryota; kingdom Metazoa; phylum Chordata; class Mammalia; order Primates; family Cercopithecidae; genus Theropithecus; species Theropithecus gelada. Next base: position 36,034,772 of record NC_037680.1, read on the forward strand.
TTTGTTGCCCAGGGTGGTCTCAAGCATCCTCCTGACTCAGCCTCTCAAAGTCCTGGGATTATAGGCTTGAGCCACTACATCTGGCCTCTATATTCTTTTAAATATTGGCTTGGAGAATTGAAAGTTTTTGATGCTAATCCGGCAGAAGTCAACCAACAGAATGTTTTGGATGTTCATGTACTAAATGTGGCAACTTTAAATAAAACTTGATGTGGGGAAAATAAAAATGCATAAAGGCACTAAATCAAGAGTTTATTATTTTTGTTATGAAAGGAATTCCTTACATCAAAGACTTAAAACAGTGGACCTTTAAGTAATATATCCCTTAGAAGTAGAAGTCCTCATGACATTTTGGGCTGGATAGAAAAATAAAAAAAAAAAGAAGCAGGGATCCTCGGCCAGGCACGGTGGCTCACGCCTGTAATCAGCACACTGGGAGGCCGAGGCAGGCAGATCACCTGAACAAGTTGTTCTCATGCAGGTAGACAGTAGAACAATAGTTACCAGAGGCTGCGAAGGGTATGTGTGTGGTGGGGGGTGGGGACAAAAAGAAGATAGTCAATGGGTACAAATATAAAGTTGGATAAAAGGAGTAAGTTCTAATGTTTGATAGTAGAGTGACTATGGTTAACAACATCATATTGTATTATTTCAAAATAGCTAGAAGGGAAGACTTGAAATACTACCAACACAGAAGTCATAAATGCTCTAGATGATGGTTATCCTAAATACCTTGACTTGATCATTACACATTCTATGTATGTAACAAAATATCCCATGTACCCCATAAATATATAAAAATACTATGTATCAATAAAAAATTATATGATTTGCAAAAAGCAAATGAACCCACATCTTTTCAATGTATCACTATTTATGCAAAGTAAAGGATATCTCTACAACTGCCCTTACCAAAGAGAAGCTTTTTAGAAGTTTAGGTTGTGGGATGAATAAAGGAGGGGAACACAAGAACTTTGAAATTCAGTATCTGAACGAGCATTCTAAGCTATCAGGTGGAAGAAATACTCAAAACCTAAAAGTAAAGGGCTGAATGACCATAGGTAAATGACAGACAAGTTTATAAAATAAAAGGGGAAAAATTAGTAATAGTCAATAAGATGCTAACTTAGAGAAGAAGCCAAGTTCAAAAATGAAAACTAAGATAAGTGGTGAGCGCAAGTGGTGAACAAAGATATTTAGATACAGAAAGGTACATCAGAGTCACTCATAAAGGATAAAAAGTTTAGCAAGGAAAGGTCAAGTGGGAGAACTCTGTGGATAAAAGGCAAACATGGTGTCTAGATTGTCTGGAACAGTTCTGACTTCAAACACTTGCCTGTCAAATCACTTTGTAATGATTTTTAGTTAAGAAACTATGGTCATTTTCCATGACCATGTTTTACCTATTCACATCCATAATTCCTAGCAAAATGTCTTTTTTTTTTTTTTTTTGCGATGGAGTTTCACTCTGTCACTCAGGCTGGAGTGCAGGGGTGTGATCTCGGCTCACTGCAACTTCCGCCTCCTGGGTTCAAGCGATTCTCCTGCCTCAGTCTCCCAAGTAGCGGGGACTACAGGCGCCTGCCACCACACCCAGCTAATTTTTTGTATTTTTAGTAGAGACAGGGTTTCACCATGTTAGCCAGGATGGTCTCCATCTCCTGACCTCATGATCCACCCACCTTGGCCTCCCAAAGTGCTGGTATTACAGGCATGAGCCATCACACCCGGCCGCAAAATGTCTTTACCGTAGCAAAATCTCAGTAATTATTTATCACTCACGATAATTACCTGAATACTAAAATCAGAGAGAGTACATTAAAAAGAAACACAATAACCATTCTTAAATAATAAAAACATATTCATCAGTGCTCTTTATTTACTAGCACCAATAAAAAATCAGAAGTTCTGTTTAACCTAGGAAATTGGTGTCATACTCACTTCATAATATCATCAGTGCTGGGTGGAGACAAAGCCATAATCTGCCACAATCTGCACCATCCTTGCCAGGTTTGGGAGTTCTGTAGAGTAGTTACCACTGCCAGGTCTGACTGCCATAGCTCAGGAAGAGGGAGCAGTCATTTCTCTTAGCATAATCTTGAGAAGATGTCTAAGGGACCTATGTAATATTAAGTCACAGAAAGAGAAAATATTATTGGTGGTTTAGACATGGAATGTAATAGCTTACAATTATGGAATGCTTACTGTGTTTCAGGAACTGATGCATTATCTCATCTAAACAACCCTATAGGGCATGGGTACTGTTACTAATCCCGTTTTACAGGAAACCTAGGTTTAGCAAGATTAAGGAATTGCTTGAGATAACAAAGGTAGTAAGAGGCAGGGCTGGAATTTGAACCCATATAGTCTGGTTCTTCAGGGTGTATACATCCGTGTATCTATAACCACAATAATGCAGGGGCACACAAACAGGCTGGAAAAAAATTATTTTTCTTTAAAGGGCAAATTAATTTCCTCAAAAGTAATCTCTGTTCACTTTACCCCATACCAGATGCTTATTTTCATTTCATATCCTAAAAGTTAGATTGGCACTTACATGCTAACTTAAAATACTAAACTTTAAATCTTTAAAATTTATAGTATTTTAGAATTTATCATAGTGAAACATGTACAGTCGTTTGTCCCCAGTACAGTAAAATAGGGATAGTGATTGATACTCCATTCCCTTCTGATGTAATGACAAATACATAGAAACACTGTGTTTCACTTATTGGAATTATTTGGATCCAAAGGATAGCTTTTAATACCCTAACAAAATAGGTCATTAAAAAAAATCAAGTGCCTTTCAGTATTCTTCCAAGTTTCAATAACTGATCTTTTCCATTAAAGAATTTCTGATTCATTATTCCAAATCAACATATCATCTAAATATTTCCACATATTTAGATGTAGATTTTCCCTAAACTATTTCCTTTTATTTATTAGTACTCATTCACATCTTAGTTTGCCACATTTACAGTTCTTTGAAAGTTTCATCTAATATTCACCTGACCATTCACCTCACAATTTTCCTCCCTCTTTCTAAATAGGTGAATTTGTTTACTGCAAAATCGATGGCTACGCTATTAAAGGTTACTATCACGATTTAAAAAGACATGATCACCATCACCAAGATTTACTTACCACAAGGAAATTATCACAAGGTTGGACAAACAGGCTCCAACTCTTAAGGGAAAGAGCTTGCAGTCAGATCACACAGGGAGGGCAGGGAAGCAAGCGGGGAGGGGTAGGTCGGAAAAGGCAGTGCTTGATTCAATTCAACATTCACTGCGCCACTTACCAAGCGCCAGAAAAAGAAAAAAAAAGCCAACGAGCTGGGCGTTATTTCGAGCACGGGGCCCTGCAGGTTGGCCTGTGGGCGGGGACCCGGCGCCCGGGAGGGAAGGGGCTGGCTCTGAGACGCTAGCCGGGCGGGGACAGCCACCCAGGGCCGGGCCTCCAGCGTCCGACGCCCGCACACTCGCCAGCCCAGCTGCCGGTACGCCAGCCAGCCAGCCGCTGCCGCTTACCAGTGGCGCCTCGCTGACTCCCCGGGGGCAGCTCTTCAACGGTTCCAGCAGTCAGAGCACCACCCCGCGGTGGGGTACCTCCAGCCCGCCCGCAGCTCTCGGTCCCCGCAGCTCCGCCACTCTCGCGAGAAGCTAGGAAGTCCGCGAAGTGGGGGGAGGAGGAGCAGGGAGGGGCACTTAACGGTGGCGGCTGGTTCTGCGCCGGATCCGGGAGAGGGGCGGGCGCCATTGTGCTTCGCTGCGGACTGCTTTTCCTCAGTCACAGGCCTAGAACTCCAAGGAGGAAGGCGGCGGTGCTGGTCGCTGCGAGCAGGACGCGCACTGGTCAGTGCCGGCTCAGGAGCCGGGGTAAAGATCTGCGGAGCTCGTTCTTCGTCCCGGGAGCTAGTTCGGGACCAGGCCGCGAGTGGGGGAGGGGAGGAAACGAAGAGGCCTGGGGACGCGGAGGCCGCTTCCTCTCAGGATGAGGTGGAGGAGCTTGGTCCGGGGCCACTGGTGCAAAGCGGGTCACGGCACAGGCCTCCTCTGCCAGGCGCCTTTTGTCGGGTGGTGGAGTTTGTGGCGGGTGGAGGGGACAGATAGTGTGTCTTCCTCAGGAACGTGTGGTGGGTGAGGGGAAGAGGCCAGAGCCCTCTTTTGGCGCGGGGCGGCCTCCTCTTGGGCCGCGGGGCGGGGGGGTCCTCGGAGCCCTGCGGGCCGTGGGCGTCGCGCGTGAGCTCGCCGGTGAGCGCGGGGCAAAGGTGGGCAGGGCTCCGGCTCGGCCAGCCGGGCCTCGAGTCGAAGTGACTTCGGCAGCGCCTTAGATTCGGCCAAGATTGTCTTATTGGTAACGTCAGTTTTTGAATATCGTGACGCCCTGAGAGTTATTTTTGTGTTGTGGTGAATTGTGGGTTTTGCAACTCGAAGTAGGTAGTTGTATTACAAATGGACCTGTTGGCCTAAGAAGTAAAAATATGAAAGGCACTGGGAGTAGGAAATTCCCTCATTTTGGTGAAACTGCGTATTGAAGATGAATGTGTCCACCCACTCACCCCAAAATGCTGCACTTAATACTTTTTCCCAAGTACCAAAGTAAATATATTGGGAAAGTCTCTATCTGGGTAATAAATTCGTCACGACTAATGTTGTTTGGTACTATTAGTTAAATGTGTCAAAACTGAATTTGGCGAGGTTTTTTCCCCTATTTTGTACGATTGATTAGATGTTTTTCTGGTTATATATTATTTTAAATCTCCACGTTTCTGTCCAGATCCAAGATGTAGGGTTAAATACGAATTTTGGATTTAAAAATCCAATAGTGTACAGTTATTAAGAAGGAACATATGTAGTGTAACTAGATCTTTTTCTTGAGGTAGCAAAAAGTTTGTTTGAGAAATGAGGTCAGTATAATATTTTTATTTAACAGCTCTACAGCATTTCGGGAGACAGGACTGGTGCATGAGGCAGTAGCACCAGACTCAGAAGACCTGGGTTTGAGTTTTCATTTTTGCCGTAGTTGTTTATGTTCATGAGATTGTCTCAGAAACATGGCAGTTCATTTCTAGAGAGGATTAAATTTGCTGAGGTGGTGTGTGAAGCAGTCACTGGGGGGACATAATACTAATCTTGGTTTTTTTCCAGTTTCATGCTGGGTCAGATGTCTTGAATAACAATTCCTACTTATTCAAGTACAAATGATTTCTTTTTTTTTGCCACTTTAGAAGAGGGCTTATTTTCCCAGATAAAGCACGAGAATGCCCAGATTATGTTCTACATGAAGGTGTCAGGTAACAAACTGGACCCAGAAGTCATCCATGACTCTCATGTAGCCAATTTTTAGTCCGCTCAATACCCACCTTACACAACTCTTTATCTGCTTTATGTTCAAGAATTGTCTACATTTGGACATTTTATTGTTGGAAAATAATTTTGTAATGCAAAATCTGTCAAATATCTTTAAACATTTTTGGATAATTTGTAATTTGTTGTAGTCAAATTACAAATTATGGAGAGCTTCACATTACAAGAATGAGCTTGATGTGGCATCTGCCCTCCACAACTCACTGTTTAGTCATCAGACTAATGTATAAACAACTATTATTATCTTAGTATGACTGTACAGTAATTCTGTGGGAGCATAGGGGAGGGGTGCTTACTCTTGGAAATTTTACGGGATTTATTTATTGCTTGAACTAAGATGTGAAGGATCACTAGGACTTTGATAAACTGTGCAAAGTCATGATATTATGGTTTGTTTTAGGAATTCATGATTTGTTCCTGTAGCTGAAACATACATTGAATGGTAAGTTAGAGCCTGACATAAAAGACTTTCTGTACTGTACTAGGAAATTAGTGTCTGGGTGTGGTGGCTCACTCCTGTAATCCCATCACTTTGGGAGGCCAAGGTGGGAGGATCGCTTAAAGCCAGGAGTTCGAGACCAGCCAGGCCACAAAGACCCCATCTCTACGGGCATGATGGTGCGAGTGTAGTGGTGCACACTGCTACTACTAGCTACTTGGGCTGCTGAGGCAGGACCATCATTTGAGCTCATGGGTTGGAGAGACTGCAGTGAAGTATGATATAGCTCCACTGCACTCCAGCCTGTGCCATAGAGTGAGACCCTGTCTAAAAAAATAAAAATAAAGTTAGTGCTCTATGCTGTGGAATGGAGAGCTATTGTGTTCCTTAACAAAATCAAAGTATTTTTTAGATGATCTTTGCTGATACATCCTTCTGTTACCACAGATAATTAAGTGCCAGTAATAAAGAACAGTGGGACATGCATGAATGAAATGCGCGGTGTTGCATTAGACTTCACTTTTAAACAACAAATTAAATTAACAAAGCTTTTAACTGTTAAATAAGTGAATCAACTGATCGTATTAGAATGATTACAATTTAAAAGGAATTAGATTTTAAGTTCATACTAAGATTTCTCGAATTCACCAAAGCAGAATTCAATTGCTGTCAAAAAATTTATCTTAATATACAGTATTTCCTAATAATAGGATAAGCCAAGAAGTCTGAGATTGGGGAGGATGAAATTATAATTTGAGAGTTTAGGTTGGGGGGGGGGGGGTTAATACATTTTTTTTCTTTTTTTTTTGTGGCAGGGTCTCACTCTGTTTCTCAGGCTGCTGCAGCCCCAGTCTCCCAGACTCAAGCAGTTCTCCCACCTCAGTCTCCTAGGTAGCTTGTCACGCCACCATGTCTGACTAATTTTTATATTTTTTTTATAGAGACAGGATTTCACCGTGTTTCCCAGGCTGGTCTCCAACTCCTTAGCTCAAGGAATCCTCCCATCTCAGTCTCCCAAAGTGCTGTGATTACAGGCCTGAGTGTGAGTAAAAGCATGCCAGGGTTTAATTTTCATTAATCTAAATTTTCAACTTTTCTGCCCTGGCATGAACTTACATGGTCAGAGCTGGTTTTTCCTGCCCTCAAATATATTTCTCTGACTCTACTGGTTAGACTAGGTAAGTCGAACACCTAGTTTTAAAATCACCTGCTTGCTGCTCTACACCCATTTTTGTCAACAGCTTAAAAAGAAGGCAAGTTTTGAACCTTAAAAGTAGTTATCTTTCCATTATGATCATTGTACATTAGTGTGATGTTTCACACTTTGTAGAAAGAACCCTAAAATGGTTTCCACTCATTGAATGAAGATCGAAACTTGATGCTTACAGATTAAATTCACTTCAAGGAGAACAGTTTGTCTTTTAAAGTGGTGTAGTGTAGACTTAACATCATAGTCATATTTTCTCATGGGATGTTAAAGTTTTTTCTAATTTTTTAAGATTTGGGCATACCATATTTTTGTGTTTTAAATATGTGTCAGCTAAAAATTAAGAGACACTTTTTCATTTTAAGGCCCAAAATGTTGTATACTTTCAAAGCGATTCCCTCATTGACCCACCCTTAGCTTCCAAGTCTCCATGTTTACTATGATTTCCCACTAAGAAAAAAAAAATTCCTCAGAAGCAAATTTTTTTTTTGTTTAAGAAAAGGATATGCAAAGTATACGTAAATAATGAAATTGTAACTGTGTGTTTGTATTTCTGCGAGACTCTTGAAATATTACATTGGGGCTAGGCATGGTAGCTCACTCCTGTAACCCCAGCACTTTGGGAGGCCGAGACAGGCAGATTGCTTGAGCTCAAGAGTTCAAGACCAGCCTGGGCAACATGGAGAAACCCTGTCTCTAGGAAAAAACAATACAAAAACTAGCTGGGTATGGTGGTGCGTGCCTATAGTCCAGGCTACTCAGGAGGCTGAGGTGGGAGGATCACTTGAACCCAGGAGGTCGAGGCTGCAGTGATTGCACCACTGCACTCTGGCCTGGGCAGCAGAGTGAGACCCTGTCTCCAAAAAAAAAAAAAAAAAAGAAAGATTACATTGGTATTTTGTGTGGTTACTCTGGCCTATGTGCCATGGGTTTATCCTATAGTAGTGGTGTACTTTTAGTAATTCAATACTTGTAATCTTCCTTGGATATTTAAGATAATTCCCTGGTTAGACTCAGTTAAAATCAGAGTTTATAGAGACTGCCAGCATAAGATAATAGTATGGTAACAGTAGAAAATAAGGATAAGTTATGAAGCTTTGCTCTATGGCTGCATAACAAACCACCTCAAAACCTAGTGGATTGAAACAACTGGTTTTTACAGTTCTAGGTGCCTGTTGGGCAGTTCTACCGATTTCGCCGGGGTTTGCTCCTCATGTACCAGCATTCAGCTGGAGGATTTCCCAGGCTGGGAGGTCCAAGGTGGCATCACTCATATTTGGCAGCTAGTGTTGGTGGACATATAGGCCTTGCTCTGTGTGATCATTTATGACACAGGAGTCTTGGGACAGCATTCTAAGGGAAGCTTGTAAGACCTCTTACAACCTTGCAAATCTTACAATGTCACAATCCATTCTCTTAGTCACGCAAGACTGGGGTGGGGAAGTAAGACTGCCTCATCCTAGGCAGAGCAGCAACATTGCATTACAAAGAGGGCTAATACTAGGATGGGGGAAATTTGTAGCCATATTTTGTAATTTACGATAGGTTCTTTAGACCACTATAAGAATAGATAGCCTCAAAAATGTCATGCTTGGGATTGCTTTAAAATAATAGAGTGGTTGGTAAAATAGGTTAGAGAGGTTGAATATGGATAATAGTTGAAGACTTGATTGGTACATGGAAGATCATTATTTGTGTATGTTTACAATTTTTCGTGATAAAAACTTTAAGTCATCCTCAGGTAATCTGAACTTCGTTTTGTGAGGTATTTTAACTTTATCTTTTACTTAGTCTTTACTAGAAGAGTATTACTTAGTATTTACTACTTTGTGGTATGTAGCTACTAAGGCTGTAAACCAGCAAGTTAGAATGGGAATTCTTCTCCTTAGAACTTACGTAATACAAGTTATTTAAAAAATGCCTTTTCCTCTGGCAAATAATTGTTGCCCTCAATTAACAAAGTACGTTAAAGAAATTTTTTGAAAACTAAGTATAAAGAAGAAAAAAACACATCAATAATGCCATCACCTGAGATAACAGTAAAATGATAAAAATGGCTCTTTCTTTCCAATTGTTTAATGCATACACTTAATATAAGTAATCCTGTATAGGTTTCTTTACCCTGCAGTGAATATCCTGTACGTAAATCTGAATGACTTTGAAAGATGTTTTACTATGTGTTAAAGGTAAATTTCAAATAATGAAAAAGCCAACAAAATTTCTACTGAGCTGTTTATATGAAAACCTTCACACTGATGGTATTGGTTAATAACAGCTAGTATTTGCTGAACACATTCTGTGTGCCAGCAAACTTCACAATATACCTGTGAAGTTGATACTATCATTTTCACCATTTTATAGGTGAGGAGATTAAGCATTTGTTTATACCTGGAGTCATACCCAAGCATACCAAGTGAGGGGCAGACTTTAAAGCTTCCACTCAACTAGCATATTTCTACAAATAGAAATTGGCTGATGTGCAAAATTAGACAAAGATTAACTTACTTCCTGCCTAGCCTAGCCTCAGTTTTCTATTTTGGAAAAAAATGTGATACGAATTTTACTAATATGTTAAATACATATTTATTAATACATTAACATACAGGAAAAGACTTTTAGGTGTGGGAGGTAGCATGTGTTAATAGGGCTGAGGCATTTTTGTTAGGCTGGTTATTTTATGACTACTGTGTGACTCTTGACATATCTGAACAAGGCCATTGTAATAATGGGACACAGTGATCTGTAGCATAATGGAAGGGGATATATAATACTTGAGAAAAATCTTCATAAGCAGAATCAAAGAAAAACTTTTGGACATTGTACTGCTTTTAGGAATTCACAGCTTTCCAAATTTGGTAAACTAAAAATCCAAGCTCTACCTGGTAGGCAGCTTGTGGTTATGGTCAGAGAAAGCTTTAATCATAAGTACGGTAATTGGTAGAACTCCTTTCCTCCTAATGTTTTCTTAAACTGCCTGAAGTTTTTCAGTTGACTTTTTCATAGTACCCCAAATTCTACTAGAGATAAGTTGGTGGGAAGAGTGCCAAATAGAAGGTACAGTACAAGTAGAAGGCAAGCAGGTAGCATATATATCTGGAAAAAAGTAAATAAATCAGTGTATGTAACTGAAAAATTTACTGTCAGCCACACTGCTCTCGTGTTTTCAAAACTTTATTTACAGCATTCTACTGGACCTTCTGGGCACTTCTGATTGATTGCTTATTATTATTATTATTATTATTTTGAGATAGTGTCTTACTCTGAGTGCAGTGGCACGATCTCCGTTTGCTACAACCTTCACCTCCCCAGGCTCAAACAATTCTCCTGCCTCAGTTCCCGAGTAGCTGGGATTACAGGCATGCACCACTACCACCCGGCTAATTTTTTTTTTATTTTTAGTAGAGACGGGGTTTCACCATGTTGGCCAGGCTGGTCTGCTTATTCTTTATTGTAGAGACGGGGTCTCAATGTGTTACCCAGGCTGGTCTTGAACTCCTGGCCTCAAACAGTCCTGCCCTGGCCTCCCACAGTGCTGGAAGGCACCACAACCGTCCAGACAGCTCATTCTTTAAAACCAACTAATCTTGGTGTGCTTCGTTGACCAACCCCCCCACCCCCTCCCAGCCCCCTGAAAGAAAAACAGTAAAATGTTTGTTCTTCATCAGTATTATAAATAATTCCCTCCTTTCCCAGTTGTTAGGTAAATCCTTTCTGACTTAAGAAGTTTGTGTTGAATCTGCCTTTTATCCATTTCCATGACTTTGGGTCCTCACCCATGGAGCCAACATGTCTCTTCCTTTAATAATCCTAATACTAATTGAGTTTGAGGGGATTTTTTTCTAGCTTATTTCCTCCTTCCCCAGTTTTTCAGTTTTACCTAGTCTACTGTTAAGCCCATCAGTTTGCTCATTTGTTGACATTGGGGCCGAATCTTGGTCTGCTTCTGCCATTTTATCTCTTGGTAATGGATTGATTTTTTCTTCCTTGCATTTTTGTGCATCGTACAAGTTTTGACTAAATGCTAAACTAAGAACAGATTAGAGACTGAAATAAATAATATTTATGCATTGATACGGGCATATTCTACTTCTGTTGGGGTTATCAGTATGATGGGTTGACTTTGTTTTGTCTGTAGTTGAGATGGGTGTGAGCTTTATTATTGCTTTATTTACCCTCAGAGTATTCCAGTAGTGGACTGCCACTGCGTAGTGCTTAGTATGAGGCCAAGAATATTGGAGGAGTTCCCCCCACCCCAACCCAAGACAGAGTCTTGCTCTGTCGCCCAGGCTGGAGTGCAGTGGTGTGATCTCGGCTCACTGCAACTTCCACCTCCTGGATTCAAGCGATTCTCCTGCCTCAGCCTCCCAGGTAGCTAGGATTACAGGCACGTGACACCATGCCCCGCTAGTTTTTGTGTTCTGAGTAGAGATGGAGTTTCACCATATTGGCCAGGCTGATCTTGAACTCATGACTTCGTGATCCTCCTGCCTTGCCTCCCAAAGTGCTGGGATTACAGGCATGAGCCACCACACCCAGCCATGGAGGATTTCTGGAGTCGAGGCCAATTATCTTACATAATGTCTTCCATTTTGGGTGTCCTATCCTCGTAGTATTGTTTATATTATGGCTATTGTGTATTTGTTAAAAAGTGCTCTTATTGCAGTTTCCTGTTGCTTGCCTGTATTTTTCAAACTTCTCTTTATTTAAACACACAAAGCATAGTTTTATAATCTGCCTAAAATGCTTCAGTTGATGTTTTGCTACTCCATTTTTTTCTCTCATCTCGTGTCTCGAAGACCTTGTTTGTGGTATCTTATTTTGCTGTATACTTAGTTATCCTTTGTTCGTTATACTTGAAAAATTACTTGTAGAAATAATTTGAAAGTTAGCATGAAGGCATATTCCTCTAGCAAGATTTATGTTGGCTTCTGCCATGTTCCTGGTGGATTACTGAATTGGGACCACCTTAAACCAAATTCAGGATTTGACCTTCCATTTACCAAGCAGGCAACATTAACTTGGGCTGCAAATTTGCACAAGAGCTGGTTTACTTCTATTAATAGCTTAACGCTTTCCCCCACCCCTCAAGACGGAGTCCTGCTGTGTTGCTCAGGCTGGGGTTCAGTGGCATGATCTTGGCTCACTGCAACCTCTGCCTCCCAGATTCAAGCAGTTCTCCCGCCTTAGTCTCTGGGTTAGCTGAGATTACAGATGCGAGCCACCACGCACAGCTATTTTTTTTTTTTTTTTGTATTTTTGGTAGAGACGGTTTCGCCACATTGGCCAGGCTGGTCTCAAACTCCTGACCTTGTGATCTGCCCTCCTCGGCCTCCCAAAGTGCTGGGATTACAGGCATGAGCCACTGCGCCTGGCCTAATAGCTTAACTCTTAATCTGAGGTTGTGGTCTTTTGGAGTCCACCTTATTGTGAGGAGGTGGCCTGTTAAGAGTCCTTACCTTGTTTATGTCCTGGATTTCTTCAGAGTTTCTTAGGATGCCCAGAGGAGTGGAGTCACCCATTTAAAAAACAGTTCATTTTTTTCGTAGCTAAAGCAAGCCCACAGGTTTTTGAGATACAGACGGACTACATAAATTGTTGAATTGGTATGAATACAGGTTTTTTACTCTTGTTGCTGTGTCAGCCACTATTAAAATGCCTTAAGGTGAAGGCATACTTAACAGAGTAAAAGTATGTCTTATTAGGTAAACTAGCAGCTGCATTATCAGCTTCAGAGAATCTTCATCCAGAAACTTTCATCTCACAAGTCAAAAAGTTCAATAAGTGAAAAATCTCAAATACTAATCATACGATTTTTTTTGTGGCTTTGTAGCTAATTGCATTCCTTACACACTCAGTACCAATTCTGGAGAATAGAAAGTGTAGCCTCTTGTCAGTGCCTTGCCTTCCTCAGTCATAGTCTTGTTAATGAGGAATATGAGCATAAAATTCTAGTGGATCTATCATGACTGGGACTTCAGTGAGGCGTACTTCACTATGGCAGTTGCAAAACTTTTAATGAAGCTCAGAGCCCATACCTGCAATCAGCCCTGGTCATAAGTTTCTTATTACCGGACAGAAAGATAGCCTAACTGTCCAGCTCTGAAATGAAATCTGAATTTTAAAAAACGTGATATAGTGACAGAAGGAAAGACCATTTCATTGACCATTGAAGAAAGAGTGTATGTGTGAACTTTTTTTGCACTGTTTTTAAGTCTTGGTTTAAAACATTAAGCTTCAAATGCCTCTTTCCACTGGTCTGCTCTTGCTTATACCTTTTTCTTTTTTTTTTTTGTTTTTGAGACAGTCTTTCTCTGTTGCCCAGGCTGGTGTGCAGTGGCCTGATGTTAGCTCACTGCAACCTCCACCTCCCGGCTTCAAGTGATTCTTGTGCCTCAGCCTCCTGAGTAGCTGGGATCACAGGCGCGTGCCACCACACCTGGCTAACTTGTATTTTTAGTAGAGACAGGGTTTCACTGTGTTTGCCAGGCTGATCTCAAACTTCTGGCCTCAAGTGATCCACCTCGGCCTCCCAAAGTGCTGAGATTACAGTTGTGAGCCACCACACCCGGCCTATATACCTTTTCCTTTGTAGCACTTAGAGCTATTGAAGTTATGTAATTATTTGTGTAGTTTGTTCCCTATTAGACTACAGTTTCTTTACAGGCACCATCTCAGAATGTTTAGTGTTATCCCCCTACCTCATTCGCTTGCTGAGTATTAATTACTGTGCTTAGTGCATGAGTATCCAAAAAACTTGGTTAAATGAATGAATGAACTTAGAAAGATGCATCTTAGAACCTTCTAAGTGATTCGATAGAAGTTTCTCAAGGACTGCACATTTTTGTTTTTCACTATATTTTGTGCTTTTGACCTACAACTTACGCAACCAAATTACGTAAGTTTTCCTGTAACACCTACATTGTCAAAATTCAATCAATTTATGTGGAGGAGTTGCCAAAAATAGTTTCATACAGTATCAAATTATCTCTCTCAGAGGACTCTGCCTCTTTGCCTTCTCCCAAGGAGGTTTGTTTTAAGCAGATTTCCTACTAGGTTAGTTTAGTTCTACAAGTAAGAACTGGGTATAAATGTAGTCAGAGTAAACCATGAGAGGTATTATTAGGAAGCACTATTGTCGTAGAACTTAATATTGGCGTATGTCTTTTAAAGCATTTTGTTTCCCAAAAATTCTCAGATTGCATATACCTTTAGTGTCTTCTTAGCTACCTTGATAAAATACCACATCTGCTACTTGTTAAATTGTTCGTGGGCTTTTGCATTGTCAATGTTTAACCATTAATATTCTTTCCCCTAATGAATGCCTTTTTAAATTTCCAGTTCAGGATTTACCTCTTATTTTAATGAAGTATTTTGTATCGACTTACCAAATACGTATATAGTTTGTAAAAAGCCGATGGTAGAAAAGATTTATAATTTAGGTGACCATAAGCTTTATCATCCAAATGAGGCCACTTTTAAGAGACAGCATAGGCACTACTAATAATTTTTCTGGGATAATAAGCATAAATTAGAATTTTTCAGCACATAAACTAGGACTGTTCTGGGCAAATAGGGAAATATGGTCATCCTGCTTCTAAGGAAAAGAGCAGTCCTTTTCCTTACCCTTTACCCCATCTCTAGTCCCACTTTGCAAAGGCAGTGCCCCACTACTACTTACTATTTCTTTTAGGACTTACATACTTTCATTTTTCTAAACAGGGTGCTTATATGGTTATTTCATGGTTTTTCATTGTTTCCTACCATTCTTATTTCCCACTGCCCACTTCCATCTCACAATATGTAACAAATTGATTCAGTAGTCTGTATTTACATTATTATGAGTATATAAATATTAAAGAGCTCACCTAGTACAATCATGCCTCCTTTCATGAACAGCTAAGTTTTTCCAAGTTAAAAAATTAATTCTTAAAATTACCTTCTTTTTTCTAGTTATACCATCATCTCTACCACATGCCAATGAGATATAGTTTCCATGTGATGCTTTTTTTTTTCCTTAGAACTTCTGCTACCTGAGGTCCTGCTCCAGTCTGAATTGTTTGCTTCCCATGCTTTCTGCATACCATCCTCCTTAACTTCCCCTTTATTGCTCCTTCCTGAGTTTCGTATCTTGTTATTTCCTGCCTCACAATCCCTTATTTCTAGGACATGCTTTTCATTTAGCTTCATCTGGTTGTGTTTTTGGTCTTATTGTTTTGTTGAGACCTTCCATGTCTGAAAACATGTTCTGTTCTCCACTTCAAATTTACTTGCTAGATTGGAATTCAAGGCGAAACATTTTTCTCAGTATTATAAGCATTATTTCATTGTCTTAAGTCTTTATTGTTGCTGTTAAGCCATTCTGATTACATTCTCTTTGTATGTGACCCATTGTTTCCATTCTAGTAACTTACAGGATCTTTCCATTACTTCTGGTTTCTGCAGTTTCACGGTGATATATTGTGCTTAGTGTTGGTCTTTTTTCTTACGTAGTGTTGAGCCCTTTCAATTTGGAGAGTTCTGTTCATCGTTTCTAGAAAAGTTTATTTGGTAATTTTCTCTATATTTCCTTTTTCTGTAACCACAGTCAAATGATAACTTTGGATAATTATTTTCATGTTACATTTGCTATTTGTTTTGGTTCTGCTTTCCAGGAGGTTTCTGCAGCTTACTCCCAATCCTTATGTTGAATTTATTTCAGTGTATCTCATTTTAACAAGTATATGGCATTTTGAATTTCCATAAGCTCTTGATTATGCTGTCTTTGTATTCTCACCCATCCTGTTCTTATTTCATGAATGAATTTTTTTATATACTTTAAGTTCTAGGGTACATGTGCACAACTTGCAGGTTTGTTACATATGTATACATGTGCCGTGTTGGTGTGCTGCACCCATTAACTTGTCATTTACAATAGGTATTTCTCTTAATGCCATCCTTCCCCCCTCCCCCCACCCTACGACAGGCCCCAGTATGTGATGTTCCCTGCCCTGTGTCCAAGTGTTCTCATTGTTCAATTCCCACCTGTAAGTGAGAACATACGGTGTTTGGTTTTCTGTCCTTGCAACAGTTTGCTCAGAATGATGGTGTCCAGCTTCATCCATGTCCCTACAAAGTACATGAACTCATCCTTTTTTATGGCTGCATAGTATTCCATGGTGTTTATGTGCCACATTTTCTTAATGTAATCTATCATTGATGGACATTTGGGTTGATTCCAAGTCTTTGCTATTGTGAATAGTGCAGCAATAAACATACTTGTGCATGTGTCTTTATAATAGCATGATTTATAATCCTTTGGGTCTAATCCTTTGCATAATGGGATGACTGGGTCAAATGGTATTTCCAGTTCTAGATCCTTGAGGAATTGCCACACTGTCTTCTACAATGGTTGAACTAGTTTACAGTCCCACCAACAGTGTAAAAGTGTTCCTATTTCTCCACATCCTCTCCAGCACCTGTTGTTTCCTGACTTTTTAATGATCACCATTCTAACTGGTGTGAGATGGTATCTCATTATGGTTTTGATTTGCATTTCTCTGATGACCAGTGATGATGAGCATTTTTTATGTGTCTGTTGGCTGCATAAATGTCTTCTTTTGAGAAGTGTCTGTTCATATCCTTCGCCCACTTTTTGATGGGGTTGTTTGATTTTTTCCTTATAAAATTTGTTTAAGTTCTTTGTAGGTTCTGGATATTAGCCCTTTGTCAGATGGGTAGATGGCAAACATTTCGTCCCAATGAATGAATGTTATTTGATCTCTGTGAGGATAGAAATAAGCCCCTTTCCCCCAAATTTTCCTCTCCCTGCAGCATCTTAAAGTTTTGTTGTTACTATTGTTTACTTTGGTCCTTCTTTCGTATTGGAGGCCTTCCTTGATTACATGGTAGTCCTTGATGTTTGTCAGTTAGAGGAAGCATTAAAAGTCCTGATGAGAAACTCTTGGTGACTAGCAGCCTTTGCTGTAGGATAGAATGGTTTAGTGAAAGGCTAGCTATTGAAGTGAAGACATTGCAAATGACATTCAGAAATCTTGTCACTGGTGTTTGGTGATCCAAGAGTAGAATCCCTTAGTCTCCTGATGGCATTGTAGAAACAGGACCATGAAAGAGTCTTTGGGTCTCAATATTGAGTGTATAAATTTTCTTTTATTCCTTAGACTGACCCATGTCTAAACTCCTGCAGAGGTGATTGTACGTCGTGTGTGGGAGATGGGAGGTGTGGAGGACACAAGAGTATTATCTAGGAAATCTTTATTCTCCAGAGAATAAATATTCTATCTTTAGGGGAATGGAACTGGGGAAGAATCTGAGGTTCCGCTGCTCCAGATACAGGTGTTAATTCAACAGCTTGCTGTCTGACCACATGCACCATCCCCCCAATCTGTTATTTTTTTGTGATAAAATACAGAGAACATAAATTTTACCATCTCAGCCATGTTGGTGTACAATTCAGCATTATTGGATACATTCATAATGTTGTGCAAGCATCACTAACATCTATCTCCATAACTCTTTTCATCTTGTAAAGCCAAAATTTCACACTCATTAAACAGCTCCCCATCCCCCGCCAACCACCAATCTTCTTTCTCTATGATTTGACTATTCTTAATTATTTTTAATGTATCTTTTCTGTGTTTAGATATATAAATACTTACCATTGTATTACAGTTGTCTACAGTATTCAGTACAGTCGCATGCTATACAGGTTTGCTGTCTAGAAACAATAGGTTATACCATATAATCCAGGTATTAGAGTATACCATTCAGGTTTGTGTATATACACAGTTAGTTTTGCACAGTGACGAAATCACCTATAGATGCATTTCTTAGAATGTATTCCTGTTCTTGAGTGATGCATGACTATGCATACTATGCATACAATGCAATAATGTTCAGCCATAAAAAGGAAGGAAATTCTGGCATATGGTACAATATAGATGAACTTTGAGGACGTTAGGGTAAGGGAAATAAGCCAATCATGAAAAGACAAATATTGTATGATTCCACTTATATGAGATACAGTCAGAGGCCTTGTAAATCCTTGCCTCAGAATATTTTAAAATCTTTTTAAGGCCAGGCACGGTGGCTCATGCCTCTAATCCCAGCACCTTGGGAGGCCGAGGCGGGCAGATCACAAAGTCAGGAGATCGAGACCATCCTGGCTAACATGGTGAAATCCCGTCTCTACTAAAAATTAGCCGAATGTTTTGGCAGGCGCCTGTAGTCCCAGCTCCTCTGGAGGCTGAGGCCGGAGAATGGCGTGAACCCGGGAGGTGGAGCTTGCAGTGAGCGGAGATCATGCCACTTCACTCTAGCCTGGGCGACAGAGCAAGACTCTGCCTCAGAAAAAAAAAAGTAGTAATGTCTTTATAGTAGCACTATTACAGCTCCCAAATGGAAACAATATAGCGTACGTTCATGGTAGAATGGGAAAATAAATTGTGTGCATTCATATAGTGGAATGCTATGTAAAGAAATTAGAGTGAACTTAAAACTGCATGCAACAACACAGATGAATCTCACAAATATAATGTTGAGCAAATGAAGCTGGATACAAAAGAGTACTTATTGTATGATTCCATTTATATATATTTAATAATCAGGCATGGGTAATCATTATTTTTGTCCTGGGTTTGGAAATGTTTAGTAAGGAAAAGTTGGAAATTATTAATCTATAAAGTGGAAAGCACTCAGTTCCACAAAATAAATTTAGCATTTTGGTTTTTTTTTTCTTAGAAGTTTTATTCATTTTATTTGCATTAATAGAATCATACTCTATGTGTAGATTTATAGATTGACTTTTTTACTTAAAGTATCATTTTCCAGTGGTACCATAAACAGTCTTTGGAAACATTTTGAGAAACACTTTATTAGCTCTGTGATCACGTACAAATTGCTTAAACTCTCTGTGCCTGTTTTCTTATTTATAAAGTGGAGATAATAGAGTACCTGTCTCACAGGGTTGGTCTGCAGATTCAGTGAACTAACAGTTAATCAGAAGGTCCTTACTGTCAGACCGTGCATATAATACTTAATAAATATCAGCTGTTGCTATTATTTTTGTTATAATTAAGAGATCCTACTGTGAGTGGTAAATAAAAAGAAAGTTCATTCATATCCCAGGCAGTGATTTTAAAATACTTTAAATGATTCTGACCTAGAAAATTCATTGTTGAGATGGGGAAATAGAAAGGTAAACAAATTAAAATGCATAGTAGTATGAAAAGTATGTATGAAATAGAAACATATGCAGAGAAGAAAGGTACTTGTGTTTAAACCAGTGACCAAGAATTGGGTGGGTAATGTATAGACTTTCCAGGCACATACAAAGGTTTGTGAGAACATTGTGTTAAAGGGTATGCAAATAGTACAACAGGTATGAGCATTGAACACTAAAAATAGAGAATACCAAGAGAGTCAAGGACAGATTCATGTAGAATATGTAATAGACAAAATTGAGTAAGGAAAAGAGCCAGATTTTGGAAACAACAGACGTCAGAGTGCTTCATTCCACTTTTATCATGTTTGTTTGCTTCCTTTAACGGACGGTAGAAAACCTTTGATGAACTTCTGCTTTGTGGAAGAGAAGTGGTGATCATTTCACAATTTACCTTGTCAGATATGGTTAATTTGTATAGTTAATTTTTTATTTGAGCTAATGATTAAGGAGGATTAAACATTAAAGGCTTTCATGTTTTCCCAAAGGCAATTAATGAAAATTTTCATTTCACAGAAAAATCTGNGCTTTCATGTTTTCCCAAAGGCAATTAATGAAAATTTTCATTTCACAGAAAAATCTGTAAGAATGGAATCTAAACCTTCAAGGATTCCAAGAAGAATTTCTGTTCAACCCTCCAGCTCCTTAAGCACTAGGATGATGTCTGGAAGTAGAGGAAGTAGTTTAAATGATACCTATCACTCAAGAGACTCTTCATTTAGATTGGATTCTGAATATCAGGTAACATTTTTATTTGGAATATATGTATACAGCCTTTTTCAAAATCCCTAGGGCCACTCTTTTGAGGGTATTTTTAAAATGTAGTAGCTGGATCTGAGGCATCCTGTAATCAAAACCAATATATATGTAGCAAAATGAATAATAATTTTTCAAACTTTTTAGACTTCAGAATTATGAATAACAGATTGTAACCTCATATAAAATCATACATTTGGGCTGGGAACGGTGGCTCATGCCTGTAATCCCAGCACTTTGGCAGACTGAGACTGGCAGATCATTTGAGGTCAGGAGTTCGAGACCAGCCTGGCTAACATGGCGACACCCCGTCTCAACTAAAAATACAAAAAAATTTGCTTGGCGTGGTGGCACACGCCTGTAATCCCAGCTACTTGGGAGGCTGAGGTGGGAGGATTGCTTGAACCCCGAGGTGGAGGTTGCAGTGAGCTGAGATCATGAGACTGCACTCCAGCCTGGGTGACAGTGTGAGACTCCATCTCAAAAAAAAAAAAAAAGCTTTCCAAAGACTTGGAAAACTTTGTACATATAAACAGAAGTATCAATTTTAAGTATAAATTTAAACTGGTCAGTCAATGTGAATGGATTTGTCGGAGGAACAAAAACTGTACCTCCTTTTCCTCTAAAATCACACTCATTCATCTGACTTTTCTCTGCATATACACAAAGCAGTGGTGAAATAACAAATGTTAAGTGTTTTTCTTTGAGATTACAACTTCTAAATATTTTGCTTTGAATGTTGAGTGATTTTTAAATTAACAGGTTATCTTGTTATGAAAGTTCTAAAAGTCTTTTACATGAATTTTTAAATTTGATTTTTATGGTGAAGAATGAGTTTATATTGGTATGTCCATCTACTCTTATGTAGCTAGTTTTCGTTAGGAGCACAAGCTTTTCGTTTCATTTTGTTTGAAACAGGGTCTTGCTATGTTGCCCAGACTGGTCTCAAACTCTGGCTCAAATGATCCTCTCACCTCAGTCTCCTGAGTAACTGAGATTATAGGCACACACCACCATGCCTGACTAGTTCTTTGGATTTTGAAATGGCTTATCATTGTAACAAATTTAAGCTCATTGCATTTTTGGCTGAATGTTATAATTAATGTTTGATTTGCAAAAGTCTGATCTTGAGGTAATCTAAAAGAATCCTTTGAAAATTTCTGTTTGTATTAAGTATTCATATATTTATATGTTATATGATCTGATATATGACAGAGTCTCATAAAAATGTTCCTACACAGTAGTAAGCATTCTGTAAGATATTCAGAGCAAGACTGAAGTAAAAAAAAAAAAAAAAGAGAGAGAGAAAATGCCCATATCTGCTACCCATTTCTTAATTGACTATATGAACTGTTTACCTGGTCTCTGTTTTATTTTAAACTCCAGCTCAGTGGAACCTGGTCTCATTTTAAATGCCAATTGATATTGTACATTTTCTGCTGCTAGACAAGTTTATGATTCCTAGAGGTGTAGAATCATATATTTTGCCTTTTATAGAAATATCATGGTGACATATAAAGAGCACAGAATTGTATTTTCCTGTATTCGTAAAATTTTGTCTACTAATTTTTGTCTACTTTTAAAAATATATATAGCTTATTAATGAGGAAGACAAACTTTGAAACCAGACTGTACTGCCTAGAGAGGAGTCATGTTTCATGACTTACTAGCTATTGACATCTTTTTCTGTTGTGATTGTTTTTGAGTGTTTGTTTCTTTTTTTTGAGACAGGATCTCACTCTGTTACCCAGGATGGAGTGAGTGGTGCAATCACGACTCACTGCAGCCTGGACCTCCCAGGCTCAAGTGATCCTCTCACCTCAGCCTCTCCCCCAGCAGCTAGGACTGCAGGCATGTGCCACCATGCCTAGCTAATTTTTGTGTTTTTTTGAAGAGGTGGAGTTTCACTATGTTGCCCAGGCAGGTCTTACACTCCTGGGCTCAACCATTCTGCCCATCCTTCCCTCCCAGAGTGCTGGGATTGCAGGTGTGAGCCACTGCACCTGGCTGACATCTTTTTGACTTAGTATCACCTACTTTATCCAGTTGTTACAGTTACATGACAATGCTGTATGTTAAATGATAATAGTACCTGGCATATGGTAAACACTATATAAACGTTAACTACTGCTGTATTTGTTTTTTATAATTGTTATAATAATAATAATAGTGTAGGTGCTAAAGTCCTGAATATATTTAGTATCTTTATTGACATTCTCCTTAAGATATGACTGTTTCAAACTGTTTCTTCTAACTTGTTCTTAATGTTGTAGATTATTCAAAAAAAGTCCATTTCTGGTCAGGCGTGGTGGCTCACAACTGTAATCCCAGCACTTTGGGAGGCCACAGCAGGTGGATCACCTGAGGTCGGGAGTGCAAGACCAGCCTAACCAACGTGGAGAAACCCTATCTCTACTAAAAAGTTAGCTGGGTGTGGTGGCACATGCCTGTAGTCCTAGCTACTCAGGAGGCTGAGGCAGGAGAATCACTTGAACCCAGGAGGCAGAGGTTGCGGTGAGCCGAGATTGTGCCATTGCACTCCAGCCTGGGCAACAAGAGTGAAACTCCGTCTCAAAAAAAAAAAAAAAAAAGTCAATTCTTATTATGTTAAACAAATAGCAGCATTTTTTTAAAAAAACCATTTAAATGTTGGCCGGGCACAGTGGTTCACGTCTGTAATCCCAGCACTTTGGGAGGCCAAGGCGGGCAGATCACAAGGTCAGGAGATCAAGACCATCCTGGCCAACATGGTGAAACCCCGTCTCCACTAAAAATACAAAAAATTAGCCAGGTGTGGTGGAGGGCGCCTGTAGTCCCAGCCACTCGGGAAGCTGAGAGGAGAATGGTGTTGAACCCAGGAGGCTGGAGCTTGCAGTGAGCTGAGATTGCACCACTGCACTCCAGCCTGGGCAACAGAGTGAGACTCTGTCTCAAAAAAAAAAAAAAAATTCCATGTTAATGACTTCAAAATGACCCCACCTAAATGTTGGTTGTAGTAACATATTAGTGTTGATTTCATTCTGTTCCAAAATTTTAATGTCTTTAACTATCCAAGTAAAATTCAGAAATTACTTGCAAACACCCAAAAACCAAACCAAGTAGAATATTTTAAATGTTTATTGATTCCTAAGATAAATTATTTTTATAAATTTTAGGGATTTTCTTAATGCTTTTTAGTTGCTTTAAGTTGCTTACAATCAGTTTTTTAATCGCTTTTTTCTTTTTAATGGTATGGGAGCAGTTTCAACCATAATTCAACCATTTTTAGCCTCCTTTGCTTTTTTAGTTTTGATTTCAAAATTGAAACTCCTATGTTCTTAAAGTGTTTCACTTTTTTGTTTTTGTTTTTTGGTTTTTTTTTACGAGACGGGGTCCTGCTCTGTCACCCAGCTTGTGGTGTAGTTGAGCAATCATGACTTAGCACAGCCACAACTTTCTGGGCACAAGCGATCCTCCCGCTTCAGCCTCCTGAGTAGCTGGGACTACAGGTGCATACCCTCCCCCACCCCCATCCCCCCAACACATACACATATGTGGCTAATTTTTAAAAAAATTTTTCTTGTAGAGATGGGATCTTGATATGCTGCCCAGGCTGGACTCAAACTCCTGGCCTCCAGCAGTCCTCCCACCTCAGCCTCCCAAAGTGATGGGATTACAGATGTAAGCCATCTTGCCTGGCCAGTATTTTATTTATCTGTTTTTTCTTCTGTAAAATGGTGATAGTGATAGTGGTTTCTTCATACAGCCACATGTATATGTGAGATGTAAGATGAACAAGATTGTTCATCATATTGTTAAGATTAATTGAAAGAAAGAATACATGTGAAGCACTTGGAACAGTGCCTAGAACATAGTATAAGGGTTCAGGTATTACTAATTATAACTATTTATAATTGTTATTTATAATTATTTTTATTGTTAACTTGCTGTTACCATTATTATTTCCTGGCTTTACATTGGTTTAAGGTAATATCTGTAGGGAATGGTATAATTTATCCAAATATTAAATTACATGTAGTATGTTTAGTTTTATTTAGCATTGTTAAGACTACTCAATGTCAAAGGGAGCGTTTTAAAATTTTTTAGTTTTTGAGACAGGGTCTCACACTCACCCAGGTTGGAGTGTAGTGGCACTGATCTCAGCTCACTGAAGCCTCTGCCTCCTGGGCTTAAGCAGTCCTCCTACCTCAGCCTCCTGAGTAGCTTGAGAATATAAGTGTGCGCACCACACTGTGCTGATTTTTAAATTTTTTGTAGATGCGAATCATCATGCCTGGCCAGTATTTTATTTTTCTGTTGTAAGTCTATCTGTTGTAAGTCTGTTTTTATTTATAGTGTAAGTCTCACTATTTTACCCAGGCTGGTCTCGAACTTGGGAGATCAAGCAGTCTTCCTGCCTCACCCTCCGAAAGTGCTGGGATTACAGTCATGAGCTACCACACCTGGCCAGAGGCAACATTAAAAAAAAAAAAATCATTGAAGTGTTTTAACTCACAACTATTGGAGACATAAAACTTCCATTTTCTCAGGCACTTGGTAAATCTGAAGCTTCAGAGAAAAGAGGGTCAGGGGTAGGACATGATATATCAATTTCAGTTATGTTATGGACTTATTATGGGAACACCTAATATAGTGCTTGACATTTTATAGAACCTTTTTTTACTTCTGTTTTTAGTTAAGACGAATATTTGTGTCAGTTCATCTATAAGGTTCTGAAATCTAGAAATATAGGTGGTTTCTCTCAGTTACGTGATTATTATGTAATATACTTGAGCTTAAGAATCCAAGACTCTGGATAGCATTGTTTCTTTGGGAAAATGTAGATTCTAAGTTCCGAACGGTTGATTTCCTAAATATCTTTTAGTTCTCAGCCATTTGTAAGCTGCGCTTCACCTGTTACTAATCTTGCTGTTACTTCTGCTATCCCATCTTTAAATTTTTATTACAATTTGAATGATTGAAAACTATGATCATCTTACGTCTTTAGTGACAGTAAGCAAAATTTACGTTTTAAAGGAAGATTTAATTTCTATAATTCCATGTTTTTAAAGGAAAATTTAATTTCTATAATTCATATTGTTAAAAGTAAAAATGGGTTATTTGTGAATATGTAAATTTTTATGTTGATTTGGTATATTTTTCTGTAACTTTAAGGAAGCACTAGTCTGTTTAGTATTTGTTCTGACTGTTTTGCTTTGTTGAGAGTTTGATTACTTTTAATAGGAAATAATTTTAAAAGGAGGCTTTTTATAAGGTTATAGGGGCTTTTTAAAGTTATTGATACCTTTTTTTTAGTTTGTAGATAACTGCTATAGAGATCAGTACCATTGCATATTTTGCATAGTGCAGAACCAGTGGTCATTAATTTTTTAAAAATCTACCTTATGCAAGTGTAGCTTTCAAGGAAATAAATACATAGATGCATATACAATTAAACAAGAAAATGAAAACAATTTAAAATAGGATAAGGAAAAATACAGAATACTGAGAGTAATAAATATGGAGAGTGGGTCAGAATTGTAACAGTGATAGGCATTACATAAACCCTGCAGCATTTTTAAGTTAAACTTGCTCTCATTTTGGTTATCAAGAAGATCACAGGAAAACACAACTAGCTCTGTAATGAGTATTGCATATAAGAAAAAGAGACTGGGCATGGTGGCTCACTCCTTTAATCTCAACACTTTGGGGGGCCAAGGTGGGAGGGTCACTTGTGGCCAGGAGTTAGAGACCAGCCTCAGTGACATAGTGGGACCCCCTCTCTACAAAAAAAAAAAAAAAAAAATTACCCAGACATGGTAGCACACGTCTTAGTCCCAGCTACTCAGGAGGCTGAGGCAGGAAGTTTGCTTGAGCCCAGGAGGTTGAGGTTGCAGTGACCCTTGATCATGCAATTGCACTCCAGCTTAGGTGATAGAACAAGACCCTGTTTGAAGAAGAAAAAGATACAACGTTCCTCCGAGGAAACAAAACTTGTCAATTTGGTCTTAAAGTGTACAGAGGAGTGATAGGAGTTTCTTCTGCTGGTGTGGAGATGGGTACTCTCCATCACATGAATATTTTAAACAAGGAAGAGCTCAAAGTCTTAAGTTGTTGCTCATGGTGAAGGTAGTGTTGTTCTGGAAGTTTTTCAAAGCAGAATTTATTCACTTCACAGTCAAGTCGTTAACTCATGGAAATGAGGAGCCCAGGAAAAGAATATCATTCTGGGCTAGTTTCTGTTCCTGTGCTTTACATGATTTTTAATGATTAATCATTTGCCAGTGGATAACATTGATGTAAATTTGCAAGTATCTTTAAAATTCTTTAAGAAATGACTTTATTAAGTTATAATTTTACATACCATACAATTTGCCCATTTAAAGTTCAGTAGTCTTCAGTGTATTCACAGCTGTACAACCATTATGGTTATCGCTGCACTACTTCTCTAGTCCCCCTTCCCCTACCAGTGCAAAGCAACCATTAATCTACTTTATATCTGTAGATTTCCCTGTTTTGGATTTTCATATACATGAGTGGAAACAGGTACTATGTAGTCTTTTGTTGGTAGCTTCTTTAACTTAGCATATTTTCAGTGTTCATCTATGTTGTAGCATATGTCCGTACTTTATTCTTTTTTGTGGCCAAATACTATTTCGTTATATAGGCATGCCATATTTTGTTTATCCATTTATTTTCTGATGGACATTTGGGTTGTTTCTACCTTTTGGCTATTATGAATAATGCTGCTGTAGACATTCATATGCAAGTTTCTGTGTGGACTTGTGTTTTCACTTGTATTTGGTATGTACTAAGAATGGAGCCGGGCATGGTGGCTCATGCCTGTAATCCCAGCACTTTGGGAGGCCAAACGTCGGGAGTATTTAAGGCCAGCAGTTCAAGACCAGCCTAGGCAACATAGTGATACCCCATCTCTACAAAAAATTTTTAAAACTAGCCTGATGTGGTGGTGCACACCTGTAGTCCTAACTTTTGGGGAGGCTGAAATGAAAGGATCCCTTAAGCTCAGAAGGTTGAGACTTCAGTGAGCTATGATGGCACCACTTCACTACTACTTGGGCCAGAGTGAGACCGTATCTCATAAAAGAAAGGAATGGAATTGCTGAGTCATGCGTAACCTCTGTGTTCAATCATTTGAGGAACTGCCATACCGTTTTCAAACTGGCTAGATCATTTTACATTCCCGTTTGTGTGTATGAGGATTCCATTCTCTCCACATCCTCACCAACACTTATCTTACTTTCTGATTCTAGCCATCTCCATGGGTATGAAGTGGTATGTATCTCATTGTGGTTTTGATTTGGATTTCCTTGGTGACTAATGATGTTGTACATCTTTTCATGTGCTAATTGGCCATTTACTGTACATTTTTCAGAAATGCCTATTTATAATAGCTCTTTTGCTCACTTTAAAGTACGGTTGTCTTATTACTGAGTTGTAAGTGTTCTTTATATATTCTAGATTTAAATTCCTTATTGGATACATGATTTGCAAATATTTTCTCCTTAAGTTTTTTTTTTTTTAATTGCATTGTTTTAAGGGCATTTGTGTTGGGAAAATATTTTAAAACCTTAGAAATAATTTTCTGAAAGCAAACACTGACTTATACAATATTAATAGTAAATTATTTCATTGACTATACTTCCAGTAAACCTGTTGTTGGAAAGGTGGCATGAATATTATGAAGGTAAAAAGAAATAAAATGAAAATTGGATGCCTGCTAGTTATATAAAGTCTTGGAAAGTTATTTTCTTTTCACTGTGCATAGAGTACCTATAGCTACTAAGTCTCCAAGCTATCTTATTGATGATTTCTCAGATACACCATATAGTATTTCAGCTACTTTGGTTGGGCTAGATAGCCTTCTACCTCTCCCCTTATTTTATTAAGTTATAATTCACATACCATACAATTCACCATATAACAGATAGCCTTTTGAATTGGAAATAACTGATGAAAAGTATTTACTCTGGGAGCAAAATCTGTTACCTGTCTGGGTAGAGACTGGAGAGTTAATGAAAAAGAAAGAAAACTCTATTAAACTCCAGTGTAAATTTAATTACTTCCATCTAGTGTCATATGAATGCTCATAGTTGGGAGACAAAAATATTAATTAGTTTTCATGAAAACTAAAATTTGTGTGCATCAATACCAAGAGAGTGAAAAGACAATCCACAGAACGAGAGAAAATATTTGCAAAGCATATATCTTACTGGATACTGAGACTTGTATCCAGAATATATGAAGAACTCTTACTTCTCAACAATAAAAAGATAACCCAGTTTCAAATGGGCAAAGGACTTTAATAAACACTTTTCCAAAGATATATTAATGGCTGATAAGCACATGAGAAAGTATTAGTCATTAGGGAAATGCAAGTCAGAACTACAGTGAGATACTTAACACCCACTAGCATAGCCAAAATAAAAAAGATGGACAGGCTAGGCGCAGTGACTCATGCCTTTAATCCCAGGCCTGAGTTGGGAGGTCAAATCTGGGAGGATTGCTTGAACCCAGGAATTTGAGACCTGTGCAACATAGTGAGACCCAGTCTCTACAAAGAAATAATTTAAAAATTAGCTGTGCGTGGTGTTGCATGCCTGTAGTCTCAGCTGTTCTGGAGGCCGAGGTGGAAGGATTGCTTGGTCCCAGGAAGTCAAGGCCACAGTCATCTGTGATTTCATCACTGCATTCTAGCCTGGGCAACAGAGCTGAGACCCTGTATCAAAATTTTAAAAAAAGGTGGACAATCACAGGTGTTGGTAAGTGGTGGTGAAATTGGAACCTTCATACAATGTTGATGGGATTATAAAATGGTACAGCTGTCACAGGATCCTTGGAGTGTTGCTTTTCCAGCTAGAAGCCTTTGCTCAGGCCTGCTAGGTGTGTTCTGCCTACTCGGACTGGCAGGCTTTGTTCGACTCGTGCTATCAGCTCGGATCCCACGCCTGCCAAGGGTGAGCCAGACATGGATCGGCGAGGGGTGCGTGAGCAAGTGAGCGCAGGGGCTGGCCACTGTTTACAGCCAGGCACACTGGGTGCAGTGGGGCGGGCAGCTCTAGGCGCTGGTGCCCTGTGAGGCTGCGAGTGGATCAGGTGTACCACAGGCAGCAGTTTCTGTGGGCACTGAGGAACACGGTGGCACCCGGAAGCTTGGAGACACCAGGAACTACAGAGCCCCAAAGAGGTTGTCACAGACCTGGTTCAGGGAGCCCCTAGGTCTGGTCTCCCTGAAGGGTCAGAGATCTTCTCTCCTTGTCGCTCACAGCATGGTGAGCGGGGGTAGGGAGGGGTGTTTCAGTACTGTTTGTATTACAGCTCTTCGAGTCCCACCATTTGGTGGGTCCTGAGTTCTTGTCCCACGTCCAGAAAGAATGAGGTACACAGACAATTGGAGGGTTAGCAAGGCGAAGAGGGGCTTTATTGAGCAGTAGTACAGCTCTCAGGAGACCAAAGTGGGTGGCTCCTTTCCGCAGGCAGGTCATCTCAACGAATGTGTAGCTTTCAGTGGAGAGGAGACCACACAGGACTGGGTAGCTCCTATCCACAGGGAAGTGGGCCTGACATCTGGCTGAGTCTGAGATTTTCATGGGCTTCAAGAGGGGAGGAAGTGCATGCTGATTGGTCCATGGGAGGCAATGAGTGGGCCTGAGATAAGCACCATAAGGTCTCACTCCGGTCCGTGGAACTGGCAGCCAAGCCTCCAGGCTTCAGACCATCCCAGGCTTGAAGGTAGAATTTCACTGGGGACCTGCCCCTTTTCACCCAGGAGCTTGTCTGCCTCCTGCTACTGTTCATGGCACTCAGGCTGTTCGTGCCAACGGATGCCTGTAGACCCATGCCAAGCCGCCCTCAGTTCCCCCTTGGCCTCCCTCTGTGCTTGTTGGTGCCCAAAGTCCAGAGGGGGCCAAGGTGGCAGTGGGCTGATGTGTCGGCACTGCTGCAAGCATGTGCATACACAGCGTACAAGCTTGGCTAAAACTTTGCTCCAAAATCTGAGCAGGAGCCGGGGGGAGGGTGGGGAAGGGAGGCTTCTCAGACCCCTGAGACACCGGGATACCCAAGTCTACAGCCACAGCTGGGTCAGGGAGCACAGGGCTCCTACCCCACCAACTTGGAAGTGATCAGGGCTCCCACCTGTTGCTGGTGGGAGCACACAGACCCTGCCATGCCTCCCTTGCTGCAGCTGGCATCTTTGTGGCAGCCACTCCAGACGAGCTGCTGCTGCCATCACAGCTATTAGCATCAACCTATAGTTGGAAAAATAGTAATTCCTCCAAATATTAAGCATCAAGTTACTACATGATCTATTAGTTACACCCAAGAATATTGAAAACATACATCCACACAGAAATTTACAGTTGTTCGTAACAGCAGTTTATAATAGCCAAAAAGTGAAAACAACCCCAAAACCACTTGTTTAAGGATTCATTATGCCCAAGGCAGTATACTTTGAAGACAGACTTATTCCCTGATTTCATTTGGCCTGTAGTTCTAGACAGCAGAAGAGATAATACATTGTTAAAGGAATCTAACACTTTATTTAATTGTTCAAAGAATTCCGAGGGAAAAAAACTGATTGCTTCAGGCTGAGGATATTTGAACAAATATGGACAAAATTGGATTGTAGGAACCAGGAAGAGGTTTGATTTTGAACTTAAGCCAATAGCAAAACTCCAAAACATTCCTCTTATATACTGACATTATGTATACTGATATGTATACCTATATGCTGATATTAACATTTTTTGTCTTGCATATAGCCATATAATCTACATGTTTTGTCATGAGTCATGAACATTGTTTAATGAACAGTGAGTGTCACTTTAAGCCTTTGGACACTTCAGCATTCAAGAATCAAATGAAATTCATTATCTAAATCTGCTCCCCTATAATCAGTATTTTTAATGAATGGCATAGTAATTTATTTCACCAGTAGAAAGTACCAAAAACCTGTTTTTTCTCTATTTCTCACAGCCCTACATCTGATGAATTTTTATGTTTTATGATTGCTCTCTATTCCCATTACTTACTTCATAGGGACTTCTTTCTTGATATTCTAATGGCTTCCTAATTGGTTTTCTTACTTTCTGTTCATTTCATCTATTTCATCTTCCATATGCCTCTAAAAATCTTTCTATATAGTAGCAGATCTGATTCATCCCGCCCTTTGTTAGTTCCCAAAATCATATTTGCAGAAGTGCTATTCAGTAAGTTTATGATAAAGTCTTTGCAAAATGAGAAAAATAATGATGTCCTACTGGACAAAAGTGACAGTTCTTTCTCATTTTTAAATTAAAACATTTTTTGTTTTGGTCTCTGAAATCCAGAAGTGTTAGAACCACTGGCCTGCAGGATAAGGTTCCTGATACCTTGATGATAATGGCATATGAAATGGTTTGATTCTGAAATATCAGATTAATTTCATTTCTTGTGCTAGCTCCAGTTCATTGACTGGGTGTCTGTAATATTAGGTACAGAAGGCTTGTGAGACTTAACTTTGTGCTAAGCTGAAAAATGCCATATTCAATTTACAGAATATTCTCTAGGCAAAGGATGGGCGAATTCCTGATGTAGCCCTTTCCTGCCTTTTCAGCCTCGCACCTTCTACTTTATTTTCAAAATTTCTTCTCCAGTGTTACCATGAACTAATATATCCCCTGAATGCATGCAATATGTTTCTCATGATTGAACCATAATTGGCTGGGTGCAATGGCTCATGCCTTGTAATCCCAGCTGTTTGGGAGGCTGAGGCAGGAGGATCACTTGAACCCAAGAGTTCAAAACAAGCTTGGGCAACGTAGTGGGACCCTATCTCTATAAAAAGCAAATTTAAAAATTAATAATTGAAGTATAATAGAAGGTCAAGTATAAATAGTAATGTCTTAGAAGAAAGCCAGGCCAGATGTGGTGACTCACACCTGTAATCCTAGCACTTTGAGACGCTAAGGCAGAAGATTGCTTGAGCCCAGGAATTCAAGACCATCTGGGCAACATGGTGAGATCCTGTCTCTACAAAATAAAAATTACCCAGCCATGATGACATGTGCTTGTGGTCCCAGCTACTCTGGAGACTGAGGTGGGAAGATCAAGGCAGCAGTGAGCTGTGATTGTGCCACTGCACTCCAGCCTGGGCAACAGAGTGAGACTGTGTCTCAAAACAACAACAACAAAAATCTGATGGTAAATGGTTTATACGTCTTTTTATGTTGTCTATTTGTAATGTCTTTTTTCATTCACCTACCCTGTGAACTTCAGTTACTATCTTCTTTGACTCTTTCCCTGTGTCCTTAAAACATATTTAGGGTCTTTCTGTAAAACTTTCACTGTACCTACTATTATAGTACTTATTTATAGTATAATTATTTATTTACTTATCTGTTACCTATACTGTAGAGCTTTGATGGAACACATTTTTTGGGTTCTTGTGTTTATCATGTGAATTTTAGATTAATATAGACCGAAATTACGGCCCATGATGCATTCCATTTTAACTCTTTTGTTAAACAGAAGAACACTTAAAATAATTTGGTTTCATTTTAATGTTCTTTAGCACAATAAACTATTTACCACATACTTATGGTAACATGCTTTTAAAAATTATTTTTCTTTTATATACTGAAAAATTACTTTTATTTTAGAGATCCTTACTGTCTCTGAGCCATTGAGAGATTGTATGCCAAGTGTATGTTTTTTAGTCTATCTGTCCTGTGTGTGTGTGTGTCCAGGTAATTACTTTGCCGTGATGGAAACATTTTTGTAAAAAGACTAGTACAGTTTCAATAATTGTGGTTGAAATATGTTGTCATTTAAACCTAAATATTTAAGGAGACAAACTGTCGCCTTTTTAATGCGTTGTAGTGAGTAAACTTAACAAATTAAAGAATTGGAGAGAAGTAAAATAGTTTGTACATTATCAGTGATATTTGTGTTACAAGTTTTATTTTGTGTACATATATGTTAAAAGAGAAAACCATGAGCCAAGTTTTAAAATATGTACTTATTTTAGTTGTTGATTCACTGATGAAGAAATTTCTGATGTTAGGAATTTTTTTTTTTTTTTAGAGCATACCGTTACTAGTGTTGTATGACCATATTCTGGAAACTAGGCATCAGAACAAGGATAAATTTGTTATTAGTTGAAAAATCTGATTTTCATAGTAGGGTAATTCACAATCTCTTTATAGCTTAGTATTCCTCAAAAGATTGAAATATTAAACCAGTACAACAAAGATTTCATTTGCAAAAAGAAAAAAAACTGAAAAATTAGGGAAAATGATTATAGTTTTTGGTCTTCAGTGTTTCATAACCAAGTGTTTGTATACGGTTAAAAAAAAGTACTTAACTCTACATCAGATTGAGAGCCCAGCAAAGTACAATTGTAGTGTATAGTAAATGGACAAGTGGGTAGAAGGAACAAAGTCTAAAGAAGAACTACATGGTGGAGGCTGGGCACAGAGGCTCATGCCTGTAATCCCAGCATTTTGGGAGGCCAGGGCGGGCAGATCATGAGGTCAGGAGTTTGAGACCAGCCTTACCAACATGGTGAAACCCCATCTCTACTAAAAATACAAAAGTGAGCCGGGCGTGGTGGCGCGCACCTGTCATGCCAGCTACTCAGGAGGCTGAGGCAGGAGAATTGCTTGAACCCGGAAGGTGGAGGTTACAGTGAGCCAAGATCACCCCACTTCACTCCAGCCTGGGCAACAGAGCAAGACTCTGTCTCAAAAAAAAGAACTACGTGGTCGAAAAATTGATGCTTGTAGGAATTTATTAGAGGATTGTTGGTTAAGTTTAATACTGAATGCAGCCTTTTGTTGTTTAAAAAAGTTTTTTGAACTTACAGTCTACGTCGGCATCAGCATCTGCGTCACCATTTCAATCTGCGTGGTATAGTGAATCTGAGATAACTCAGGGAGCACGCTCAAGATCGCAGAACCAGCAACGGGATCATGATTCAAAAAGACCTAAACTTTCCTGTACAAACTGTACTACCTCAGCTGGGAGAAATGTTGGAAACGGTTTAAACACGTTATCAGGTAAGAATATGTTTCTGTAGGTATTTTAAGCCCATTTTTCCCTAGGTGTAACACAGTTGTTCTTAGTTTTGGAATGAGGCAAGCAGATTTTATATGAAGACAGTGGGTCAGAAATGTAGTGGAATTTCCAAAATCTTAGTTTAAATTAATGCTAGAACTGATACTAACTCTTCTGCATTTTTCTTATAAAGTTGATATAGATATTCTACATAAACAGGATATTAGCAGATTTTAATTAGAATAGCTGGTGTTTTATGATCATCAAATTGGTAAATGTGTGTATTCTGTTGGTTATATTTTGTAATTGTTACAAGGAAGGCTAAATCTACTGATACATGTTTAAAATATTGCTTAAGCATGTCTTACGTAAATGATAAACATTGTAGTATATAATATTTATTTTCAGAAAATACGGAGGCTAAGGCAGAATGATCTCTTGAGGCCAGGAGTTTGAGGCCAGCCTAGACAACATAGTGAGATCCTATTTCTACCAAAAAAAAAAAACAATTAGCTGGGCCTGGTGGTGCATGCCTATACTCCCCAGCCACTTGAGGGGCTAAGGCTGGAGGATTGCTTGGTCCCAAGGAGTTTGAGGTTACGGTGAGCTATGATCATGCCAGTGCACTCTGGCCTGGTAGACAGAGCAAGACTCTGTCTCTTAAACAAAAAACAAATACGGAAACTCTTGAGTTAGAAAAAAAAATGGTGGTATTTTAGTAGGATTTCTAGACAAGGGATTAGAAAGTCACAGTTTTAGTTCTCTAGCTAGATGAGTGGCATTGGGCAAGGTACTGACCACTCTGGGATTTGGATGATCTATCCATAAAGCGTCATGCCTGGTATTTTGTACTGAGACACATATTTTTCACACACATTGAAAAGATCTTTTGTTGAAAGGTCAGGAGGCTACCGTCTCACTCATACTCCTCTTCAAATGAAATGTTAGCCAGTGCCAGTGTTTAAGAGGAGCCAAAACTTGTGATGACACAATTGGAGGTAAAATTCTTTAAATGTTTGTGTGTTACCAATTGAAGTAATGTAAGCAGTTCCTGTCTATTTTGATAATCTGGAATGTCATGGGAAAGACGTGCCTATCTGAAGGATATTAAGAATGTTGGGATGGCTAAGAGCAGACTGTTAATAACTTTGTAGTCAAACACCACTGTGCCAGAGATATTTTTGTTCTCTTCTGCTATGTGAAAACATTATAAATACTCTGGGCCATTTCTCTTAATAAAGAGGAATTATTAAGACTACTAGGATTAGGGAAGAAAGAATCAAAATTTCAAGGTAAATAGTGAAGGAAAGCGGTTTGAGACAATGTTTAATTTACTTTTAAATGAAATCATGTCTAATAAAATATCAATAACTATAACAATACTTTAATTCTTAGAATTAAGAATTCTGGAATAAAAAATTAACCAACTGTGGTAGCAGTAAAAATAATTCTGATAAAATTGTATTGTTGACATCTTCCCTTTCCAGATGACTTTGATTTTGATATTGGCAGTTCTCCAGCATCACTTTCATTGACTTTTTTTGTGAAATTCTCCATGTTTGGCAAGATTTACATTTTTGTTCTGTAATCATTTTACATCATGTATAGGTAGATGTTGTGGGAAGTGACTGAGACATTGACATCATGTATGGGGTAGATTTTAGTGTTAGAGAAGAATATGTTTAGAGTAGGAAATAATTTTATAAGTGATTAGTTCATTTGTGAATAATTTTATGTTTTACTGAATTTTGTTTCTGATAATGACTGCATAACTGGGGATTCTCATAATAAACAACAATAAGGCCGGGTGCTGTGGTTCATGCCTGTAATCCCAACACTTTGGGAGGCTGGGGTGGGCGGATCACCAGAGGTCAGGAGTTTGAGACCAGCCTGGCCAACAGGGTGAAACCCCATCTCCACTGAAAATACAAAAATTAGCCAGGCATGGTGGTGCATGCCTATAGTCCCAGCTACTCAGGAGGCTGAAGCAGGAGAATCACTTGAACCCAGAAGGTGGAGGTTGCTGTGAGCTGAGATCGTGCCACTGTACTCCAGCCTGGGCGACAGAGCAAGGCTCCATCTCAAATAAAAGATAATAATAAATAACACTAACTTTCCTCTGTATTACTGAAGATTTGTTACCATCCAAAGCCTTGAAAGCTTTCTCTGATATAAAACTTCTTCATTTATTTTAAGATTCATCTTGGAGGCATAGTCAAGTTCCTAGATCTTCATCAGTGGTACTTGGATCATTTGGAACAGACTTAATGAGAGAGAGGAGAGATTTGGAGAGAAGAACAGATTCCTCTGTTAGTAATCTTATGGATTATAGTCACCGAAGTGGTGATTTCACAACTTCATCATGTATGTATAAATTACATTAAGTGTAGCTTCTCATAATGTTCTATTTTCCTTTTTATGTATGTTACTAAAACAACAGTAAAAAGGAATAGTGTATCTTTTGTCTTATGAAGATTTCAGAATACCTTAATATTTCTTTCTAGTACTTGTTTTGACCTTAAAAAATAATTTAAAATACAGTAGATGAGTAAGAGTATCTAGATTCCATCTACCTTTACATTGTTTAACTTGCATTTTTCCTTTTAAGAATGTCTGTGTTACAAAGTAACATACTAAATCTTGTATCCTCAAATAGAATTTGCCTATAACATATGTAGTTTAATAACTACTTCTGATTCTTCTACTTCTGAAATAACTGAAAGTTTAAATCACCATTTTAAGGCATAATTTAAAATTACTTTAGTATAACATGGATGTACCTCTAGTTTTATTAAATTGACCTCAAGACCCACACTTTGTTTTTGGTTGCTTGGTTGCTTGCTTTGTTTGTTTTGAGATGGAGTTTTGCTCTTGTTGCCCAGGCTGAAGTGCAATGGCACGATGTCAGCTCACTGCAACCTTCGCCTCCTGGGTTCAAGCGATTCTCCTGTGTCAGCCTCTCTCAGTAACTGAAGAAAAAGGTGCTAATTGAAGTTGACAAATATAGTAGGCAGAAATGGAGTTTGATTTACATAGTAGGAAATAATGTTTTGTTTTTAAAGATTTAGTTTATTTTAATTTATCTTACTGGGGGAAATGTTTATTTATGACAAATGAAAACATTTTATTTTCTTGACTTTGGATAGTAGAGCTTTAGTAGACAGTATCAATAGCTTTTAGGTTTTGGACTATAAAAGTACAGGATAGAAATAGATTTAGTTCCTAACATTTACCCTTTCATAAAGCTCCATATATTAGTGTAGTAGTAATTTAGCTCTTATACAAGGTGAATGGGTAGTTTCCTTGCAAAGGAATCCTATAGTATTTCTCATCCCATTTGAAGATTTAAACCACCAGTTAAGGAATCCTTTCAAAAGTGCAGATGTCATAGCCCTATTCTGATTCATAGTTCCTAGCCAGTATTTAAAGCAAATGTAACACAGGATACATTTACAGGATAAGAATTACAGCTGTTAACCTGAAAGAAAAAAAAATTGGAAAAATTTTTAGCTATTAGCAGGATTTTTCATAAAATTACAAGGGTTTAAAACAACTTTTTAATTTATTGCACAGAGTAAAAACAAAATCTCCAAAACAGTCTCCCTTGGATGATTTTGCTTTTAATCATTTTAAGAGTCATTTACATTGTATTATTTGGCCTATTTAAAAGCATCTCAATTTAAATACTAGATATTATTGTATCATATCAAATAATTTCTGATCAATAAATTCAGCTGTTTTAATTTTATCAAAATTTTCATAAGCTCATAATACATTTCTTTTTTATATATTTGTAATGTTGACTTTACACGGCAGTACTGGATTTTACCAGTAGGAATAGAAAGAAATATGTTTATGTTTTTTCTATAATAACAGTAAATTCTGTAGTTACAATGTAACAGTAATCAGTTTGAATCCAGCGCTTCGTTTTGACACTCAACATAATAAATGCAAATAATAATGCTCAAATTATTTCATGTAATTGGTTATCTTTACTTCCTTTCAAAAATAGATGTTCAAGACAGAGTTCCTTCATATTCACAAGGAGCAAGACCAAAAGAAAACTCAATGAGCACTTTACAGTTGAATACATCATCCACAAACCACCAATTGCCTTCTGAACATCAGACCATACTAAGTTCTAGGGACTCCAGAAATTCTTTAAGATCAAATTTTTCGTCAAGAGAATCAGAATCTTCCCGAAGCAATGCACAGCCTGGATTTTCTTACAGTTCAAGTAGAGATGAAACCCCAATCATAAGCAATTCAGAAAGGGTTGTTTCATCTCAAAGACCATTTCAAGAATCTTCTGACAATGAAGGTAGGCGGACAACCAGGAGATTGCTGTCACGCATAGCTTCTAGCATGTCATCTACTTTTTTTTCACGAAGATCTAGTCAGGATTCCTTGAATACAAGATCATTGAATTCTGAAAATTCTTACGTTTCTCCAAGAATCTTGACAGCTTCACAGTCCCGTAGTAATGTACCATCAACTTCTGAAGTTCCTGATAATAGGGCATCTGAAGCTTCTCAGGGATTTCGATTTCTTAGGCGAAGATGGGGTTTGTCATCTCTTAGCCACAATCATAGCTCTGAGTCAGATTCAGAAAATTTTAACCAAGAATCTGAAGGTAGAAATACAGGACCATGGTTATCTTCCTCACTTAGAAATAGATGCACACCTTTGTTCTCTAGAAGGAGGCGAGAGGGAAGAGATGAATCTTCAAGGATATCTACCTCTGATGCATCATCTAGATCTCATATTTTTAGAAGAGAATCAAATGAAGTGGTTCACCTTGAAGCACAGAATGATCCTCTTGGAGCTGCTGCCAACAGACCACAAGCATCTGCAGCATCAAGCAGTGCCACAACAGGTGGCTCTACATCAGATTCGGCTCAAGGTGGAAGAAATACAGGAATAGCAGGGATTCTTCCTGGTTCCTTATTCCGGTTTGCAGTCCCCCCAGCACTTGGGAGTAATTTGACCGACAATGTCATGATCACAGTAGATATTATTCCTTCAGGTTGGAATTCAGCTGATGGTAAAAGTGATAAAACTAAAAGTGCGCCTTCAAGAGATCCAGAAAGATTGCAGAAAATAAAGGAGAGGTAAATTCGAAAACTTGTCTTAAACCTATAAATCAAAAATAGAAAAAGAACTCTTCTTTTTTTTTTTTGGAGATGGAGTCTCACTCTGTCACCCAGGCTGCAGTGCAATGGCACGATCTTGGCTCACTGCAGCCTTGGCCTCCCAGGTTCAAGCAGTTCTCCTGTCTCACCCTCCCAAGTAGCTGGGATTACAGGCACACTCCACCATGCTCAGCTAATTTTCGAATTTTTAGTAGGG
The DNA here is from genome assembly GCF_003255815.1 of Theropithecus gelada. NCBI lineage: Eukaryota > Metazoa > Chordata > Mammalia > Primates > Cercopithecidae > Theropithecus > Theropithecus gelada. The sequence goes on from NC_037680.1 coordinate 36,074,146, forward strand.
GTTTTACCGTATTGGTCAGGCTGGTCTCAAGCTCCTGACCTTAGGTGATCCACCCGCCTCGGCCTCCCAAAGTGCTGGGATTACAGGCATGAGCCACCGTGCCTAGCCTAGAACTCTTCATTTCTAATTTGGCTTCTTATGAAATTGATACTTGAAGTTTCTTTTCTTTCTTTCTTTCTTTTTCATTATTTTTTTAAATTTTTGAGATGGAGTCTCACTCTTTTGCCCAGGTTGAAGTGCAGTGGCACAATCTTGGCTCCCTGCAGCCTCCGCCTCCCTGGTTCAAGCCTCAGCCTCCCAAGTAGCTGGGATTACAGGCACCTGCCACCATGCCTGGCTAATTTTTGTATTTTTAGTAGAAGCAAGGTTTCACCACATTGGCCAGGCTGACCTCGAACTCCTGACCTCAGGTGATCCACCTGCCTCCACCTCTCAAAGTACTGGAATTACAGGCATGAGCCACTGCTTCCAGCCTGAAATTTCTTCCCTTAACATTTACATCCAGTAAGATGTCTCACTCGTAGGTAAATAGATAAGAATTAATAATTGAGGATAAGCCATGGTAGAGGGATGTGAATTGTGTCAGAAAGTAATCCAAAGGTTATTTTAACCAGGTTGGAATACATATACACACAAAGACAAAAACCTTAATCTCTTACCCAATTCCTTGGTAGACTAATGCTAAATGGGGTTAGTAAGAGGAACTGAGTGACCATAAGAGGAACTGAATGACCACGGATTACCAATAAATCTGCCTTAGCCTTTATTAAGATGATTTATTAACTAACCATTTATTTACATTTCTCACTGCAAATATTTTTTTGGAATTTGATGCACAAAATTTACTTTGATTCACAAAGTAAAATTTGATGCACAAAATAATTTTGATTTTGTGTTTGAAGTCCAAGTATATACTGAATATTATGTTTCTTTAAATTTTTTGTAGAGACAGGGTCTTCCTTTGTTTCCCAGGCTGGTCTTGAACTCCTGGTTTCAAGCAGTCCTCATGCTTTAACCTCCAGAAGTGCTGAAATTACAGGCATGAGCCACCATGCCCAGCCAATTCTTTAGAAGTTAGTATTATTTAACAGAAATACCAGTTTAGGCTGGGTGCAGTGGCTCACGCTGTAATCCCAGCACTTTGGGAGGCCAAGGCGGGTGGATCACAAGGTCAGGAGATTGAGACCATCCTGGCCTACATGGTGAAACCCTGTCTCTATTAAAAATACAAAAATTAGCTGGGTGTGGTGGCATGCGCCTGTAGTCCCAGCTACTCAGGAGGGTGAGGCAGGAGAATTGCTTGAACCCAGGAGGTGGAGGTTGCGGTGAGCTGAGATTGCGCCACTGCACTCCAGCCAGGCGACAGAGCAAGACTCTGTCTCAAAAAAAAAAATGAAAGGTTTAAATGCAGGGCATAGAATCTTTTTATACAAAGAAATCTTTATAGAGTTGAAGGTTGCTTATAAATCACTGGTAAGAGTGAAAAGACCAAAAAAACCAGAGATCTTAGTCCCAGCCTTACTCTTAATTTAGTCATCCTAGTCTAATTACTTAGTATTAAAATAGTTATTAAAATGAGATAAAGTAGTTGAAGTACACTTCGAGGAAGAAGACTTATATAAAGGTAATGTGGGATTTTTTTTTTCCTTTTTCACAAAGGCCTAGTAGAATTGTTGGGAAGCATAATTGTTAGTGTTATTTTTAGATTTTTGTTGTACTTTAATAAGAAAATGCTTTCAAATCCAACTCAGGTGATAAAGGAAACTCTGCACACTTTCTGAGATGGTGGGCATTGGGCTACCATACTCCTTGTTTTTAATTTTATAGGACAGATTTTGCCATGTGACTGTTATTTTCCTGCTTTTAAACTTGCTATTTTTCCTTTTTTTGTAGAAAGAGATTTACTCTACCCTGGGAGTGTTTGCTTTAGTGTTTGCTTATTATAGCAGCTTCCTCCAACTGCAGGCTGTCTGCTAAAGGATGTAGTTACATATTTTCAGCCTTCAAGGTTAGATTAATTTAAGTACAGTAGTGTAGGCAGAAAGCAAAGCATTACTTTAGTCATCTTCAGAGAGAAATGACTGAGCTAGCACCACTCTATCTGGTTAATTTTAAAAGCAGCATTTGTTGGTTACTTTGCCAGAGAGAGTGTGTGTGTGTATGTTTGCATTCCTGTATTACATCTTTCCTCATACCTAAGGATTTTAAGACATTCTGCAGTTAAAAATAGTACAGAAAAATTGAATCCACCAAGTAAATAGTTGAAACTATGAAGGGAAGAAAGTTAAATTTAAAGGTAAAATATAAATACCATGTTTTCAGTCTTTAAAAATAATTTATGGTTGAGGTTATGTCTGATTAACCCAGGGCATGAAAGTCTCCTAGCAGTTGTATATCCATCTCTTTCCACAAATCTTTTGCTAAGTTCATTTAGGTATCCATATATTCCGGGTTGTATTTCAGTAACAGTTCAGCATTCTGTATTACCAATTTACTGTGTACCTGTTTCATGCCAACAGTGGACTAATGCGGTAGGGATTTTAACAATTGCTTACCTTATTATATAAAACTGTTGTTCCACATGTATGTATCAAGCAGTACACAGTGGCCTGTTAAATAGATGACATAGGTTAATGGAAACTTTCATAAGATTGCTGCAGGGAGGGGGCAGATGGAGAATTTTAAAGCATACTTTTAAATTTTTTTCTGTAATACAAAAGTTTATCAGTTTAAACGTGGTTCTGATAACATGTAAATGAGAATCTACAAGCCAGTATGTGTTTAATTCATGGAAATAGCCCTAAAGTTTGAGGGGAGGCAAGGGGCAAAAGTGATAAGTTTATCTTACCTTTATACTGTTGGACTTGAAGTAGTCTGGAATACTGCAGAAATTAAAGTCTCTTAGAAGTACTTATAAAGCCATTGAGAAAAATACAGATCTTAAACTGTCATTTGTTAATGACAAAATTACTTAATCATATGAAAATAAAAATAAATGATAGGTTAGCCTATTTTACTTACCTTTAAAATATTTGTTACGATTTTTATTCTCAATGAGAGGGTTTTTCAGTTTCAATCAGAGGGTTGCTGATGAATATAATTATTGTTGCTTTGTTGTTTTTACTATTTGCTTTTTTCCACCCAGAGACAGTGTGGGTAGAAATAACAAAAAAGAAAGCTTGTGATTATGTATGACTGAAGTAACCAACCAGGATGAGTTATGATAGCTTTGGGAAATGTGCCTTCTTTTCCAGCCTCCTTTTAGAGGACTCAGAAGAAGAAGAAGGTGACTTATGTAGAATTTGTCAAATGGCAGCTGCATCATCATCTAATTTGCTGATAGAGCCATGCAAGTGTACAGGAAGTTTGCAGTATGTCCACCAAGAGTGTATGAAAAAGTGGTTACAGGCCAAAATTAACTCTGGTAAGATTTACCCTTTTGTGTTTTCACAATTTTTTCTAAGAGATGCATGTATGTATGCATTTTGGTTAACAAATTTGTAATTTATAGATTGTCGAATTTAGACTTTTAACAAGTGTCTTAATTTTTGAAGTCTCAGCAGAAGCATTAAAGAGCATTAGTCTTTGTAAATTTTTAGTAATGTGTCTTATATTTCATTTCCCACCAAACTATTTACTACTTCATACATGTATAGTACAGCTGTAATTTGTGATCACCGGTGTGTCCCTTTTATCATGTAAGATCCTTTTGAATCAAGGAAATAGACTCACCATTTACCAGCTGTGTGTCCTTGAGAAAGATTTATTTCTAATGTTGCTGTTGTGTCACTTAGCGAATTATGGTAATAAGGCTACTATGGGGATTTATTTGTTCATTGAGTGCCTGTAATGGAGCCAGGCACAGTAGTTCTAGACGTCGGTTATAGGATGGTAAAAAGACAAGGCACCTGCTTCTTGTAGTGATATTGGGTGTTAACGAAATGCCTTTCTGAAGTGAGAACGTGTAAATTGAGGGCTGAGCTATTCCATGATGAGGGGAAGAGCACTCTAGCATAGGGAACAGCAAGTTCAAAGACTTTAAGGTGGGAATCAACCTAGGTCTATTTGAGGAGCTGAATTATGCATAGTGTGGCTGGTGTATAGTTAGTCGGGGAGGGGAGATAAAGTTGAGATGAGAAAGATTAGCAGAAGTTAGTTTGTGCAAGACTTTTAAAGGCCCAAATCTTAGATTTAAATATGATGGGAAGCTACTAAAGGGAAAGGCAATGAAATTATCTTATTTATATTTGGCTTCTCTGAGAATAGATTTTTAGGGGGACAAGAGTAGTACAGGGAGACCAACCAGGAGTCTGTTATCAGAGCACTTGCTAGAGTTGGTGTTGATTAACGTGTAGCAGTGTGACTGTGATGATAGAATGGGTAGATTCTGGTATATTTTGTAGGTAGATTCTGTAAGACATCCAATTCAGCAGATTGGATGTGATGGAATGAAGGAGAAAGAACAATTAGGGAAGCTCATATTTTTGCCTTGAGCAGTTAAGTGAACGGCAGTTCCTTTTACTGAAATAGGAAGCTGAAAAGGGAACCAAGGGTTCTGTTTTGGACATTTTATTTGGACTGCTTACTAGATAACCATATGGAAATGTCATGTAGGCAGTTAGCTAGACAAGCCTGGCATTTCAGGAGAAACACTGAAAGTTTCAGTTATGAACACATGAGTAACGTTTGAGGTTTTGGTATTAAATAAGGTCAGCTAGAGGAAGAGCATATATCAAAGAAATAGGCCCAGGGCAGAGCCCTGGGACACCCCAACGTTTAGTGAAAACAAAGGAGATTTGAAAAGCAGCCTTTAGGAAGGAAGAAAACCAAGAAAATGTGTTGTGCAAGCCAAAAGAAGAATGCTTTAAGGAGTGTGGGATCAACCCTGCACTTCTGAGAGGTCAAGTAAAATGAGAAAAAAGAATAATTGGATTTGATAGTGTAGATGTTCTTCGTGGTTTCAATCTCTGGAATGCTGGGTTCCTGAGCCTGATTAGATTAGACTGAGTAGAGAAAAGTAGGTAAGAAAGGATAGACAGCAACATAGGTTCAACACTTTGAACAAATTTACTACCAAGGAGACTGGAGATGGGGAACAGGAATTAGAGTTACATGGGATCACAAGAAGTGTTTTTGTTTTATTTTGAGGTAGGGAATTTTAAGGCATGTTTTTATTTTGAGACTTCTAATAGAGGAAAAAAAAATATGAAAAGAGGGGAAAGAAGATAGGGTCCAGAGCACAGCTTGAGTGGTTATCCCTTAATAGGAGAAAGGATATTTTCTCTTCAGAAGGCTAGTGTTGATGTGAGTGTTTATCAGTTTGTTGCTTTGATGGGAAGATTTATGACTCCCTCTGTTAATTGCATCTGTTTTCTTAGAAAGAGAGGTAAGGTCTTTAGGTGGTTAGGAAGTTTTGAGGTGTGAGGAAAATAACATTCTAAGGATGTGAATGTGTAGTAGGATTTCCAGATTGTATTAGTGTCTGTAAAAGTGATTTTAAAATGAGGTACACATACAGTTTTTTTAAAGCAGTTTTCAGATGCTTGGGATAAAGGTATGGACTAGAGTACAATGCTGGTAGGTCTTTTGCCAGGCAAATATGATGAAGGGAGTTAAGGGTATCTATAAGGACATAATTGTGGCGATCATAGAAATTAAAATCAGGAGGAAAGTAAGAACATCAGGAAGTGTATAGTGAGAAAGAGGTAGAGTATCTGAATTTTATTGACATTGATGTAAGTAGGCTAAAATAAGAATTGGTACACAGGAGGAGGGGATGCTTAAAATGGAGATTTAGGGGTAGTGCAGCAAATTGTGATGAGGTCAAGGGTATGAACTTAGAGTTGGTGACTGAGGTGGGGAAGGGTGATATTGGAAGCAAAGATGTTGAGAAAGTTATAATCCAATGGGACTGGTCTTGGATGTTGAAACAACCAAGGATTTAGTTGGCAAAGAAGGGTAGGGAACCAGGTGCTGAAAGTCATTAATGATTAAGGGGGGAATTAAGATTTGAAAACAGTAATGGATGTGTTGGGTGGGCAACTACCCTCACTTCTTGGTCCTGAGTTACAAGGGACTGTGAGGATAAAATGGCTATAGAAGCATATATATAGGTATCATTAGTCAGAAGGCACTGTGGTTCAGGCATGAAAGTAAAGAGATAGTTCAAAAGAGAAAGGTTGGTGATTAGAGGAATTTACTGATATTAGACCATGAGTACCAGGGGATATAGGAACAACTAGTAAGGTAGAAAACTAGATCAGATTAATAAATGTACATAGTTGTTTGAGATTAAAGGTCTGATCATTAGCACGGTAACAGACAACTATGTTGTGAGGTATGATGGCACTGATTTTGATTTTAATAATCTGTTGGAGGAGTTGGGTTCAAGTTGGAGATGATGGGGATACTGGGAAAATTCCTGAGACTCCCAGTAATGTAGTAGTCAAGTGGTGAGCAGTAGCCCTCTAGGGGGCACAAGAGGAGAAAGCAGTATCTTTTCTTCTAAGCTAGTCTAACCCCAAGGCTCTGAACAAGCTATCTCACCTGGAACTGCCTTTTCTCTGAGCTATATGGTGTTACGGTAACTCACAGGCTTTGTTAGTCACCGCCCTGAGGTGTTAGATGTACTAAATGAGAGATTACACGTAAAGTGCTTAGTATTTTGACACTAAAGGGCCCAGAAATGTTAGCTATTACCAAAATGAAGAACAACAACTTGACTCAACTTCTGATACATATAATTGGATTGTTAGTGCTAGATATGGAGGAAAACAGATAATATAGTTTATTGTTTAAGAACATTGGCTTTTTGAAGTTAGACAAGCCCAGTTTGGAATATTTACTCGAACACTCAGCTAGCTATAGGGTCTTGAACATGTTTCTTAACATTGGTTCTAAACCCTGGCTGCTGATCAAAATCACCCACTGGAGTTTTTAAAAATACAGATGGGCCAGGTATGGTGGCTCACACCTGTAATCCCAGCACTTTGGGAGGCCAAGGCAGGTGGAACACCTGAGGTCAGGAGTTCGAGACCAGCCTGGCCAACATGGTGAAACCCCGTCTCTACTGAAAATACAAAAATTAGCCGGGCATGGTGGAGCACACCTGTAATCCCAGCTACTTGGGAGACTGAAGCAAGAGAATCGCTTGAACACGGGAGGCAGAGGTTGCAGTGAGCCGAGATTGCCCCATTGCACTGCAGCCTGGGTGACAAGCGTGACACTCAGTCTCAAAAAAAAAAAAATTTACAGATGATTCAAATTCACTCTTAAAGATTCTTAAGTAAGACTAGGTTAGGCCTCAGTTCTGAGTAACATTGAGTAATACCTCATAAAGTTGTTATGAATGTCAAAAGAGTTATTGTTCATAGTTTCCCACTGTACCAGTTACATGGTAAGTACACTGTTAAATTAAATGGGAGTTTGTTTTTGTTTTTGTTTTTTGAGACGGAGTCTTGTCACCAGGCTGGAGTGCAGTAGCACAATCTCAGCTTACCGCAGTCTCTGCCTCCCGAGTTCAAGTGATTCTCCTGCCTCAGCCTCCTGAGTTAGCTGGGATTACAGGTGCACATCACCACACCTGGCTAATTTTTTGTATTTTTAGTAGAGATGAAATTTTGTCAAGTTGGCCAGGCTGGTCTCGAACTCCTGGCCTCAAGTGATCTGCCCACATTGGCGGCCTCCCTGGCTAATGTTTTCTGTATTTTTAGTAGAGATAGGGTTTTGTCATGTTGTCCAGGCTGGTCTCAAACTCCTCGCCTCAAGTGATCTGCCTGCCTTGGTGGCCTCCCAAAGTGCTGGGATTATAGGCGTGAGCCACCACACCTGGCCTAGAGTTAGTTTTATAAGGTTATAATAAGCACTTTTCAAGATATGGCCAATTGAATGTCTAGGTCTCAGCAACTGAACTTTCCTGATAGGTATTCAGAAGTATTTCTCAGAGCTACACAAAGACCCCATCTGGTAGAAGGTTCATTCTGGTAGAGATTTATTTAAACATTTATTAAGAAGCTACTGTATTTGGATTGCTAAAGTCTACAGGATATACAAATTTAGGCAGATGCAGTCAGGGTGTAATGGAGAGAGCCCTGATTAAGAAATACAGGAGTAGGCTGGCTGTGGTGGCTCATGCCTGTAATCCAACAGGACGAGGTAAGGGGATCCCTTGAGCCCATGAGTTAGAGGCTGCAGCGAGCCATGGTCATGCCCCTGCACTCCAGGCTGGGCAGCAGAGAGAGATCTTGTCTCCAGAAAAAACGTGTAGGAATAAACGGGTTGCTCCCAGCTGTGTGTAGCCTATTTGAATGACTTAATAAGTCTCTTATTCCATAGAGGAGGAAAATGAAGCCCTAAGATATAAGAGAATCTGTATTAAATTATCTCCAAGGTCCATATTACATTTTCATATATGCTAGACTCCAAAAAGAAGCTTGGTTTTATTCATATACTCAAAATATAGTGAAAACTCAATATAATTTGACTACAACCCATTTTGAGACAGCATGCTTCTTCAGATTAGCACTCACTTTCAGCTGTTTTCTAGAACATGTATGTAAGTTACTGCTGTCTTGGACCTTATGCCAAATTTTACTCTTAAAAAATTCTTATTAACTAACACTAGTTATTGCAGTTTTATGAGTTCCTTGAAGGCAGGGCCTACTACTTACTCTTTTTTGAATCTCCAAAACCTCTAATTATTGCTTGCACGTAACAGTCACTCAACAAATGTTAGTTGAATTGAATTGAAACCTATCTACCCTATTATTCATACAACTTACTCTTAATTTTAAGGCCATTTTTCCATTTGAAACCCTATCTGAAAATAAACAAACAAAGGAAAAGGCAGACAGAACCTACATGTTTAATTACACAAGACTACTACCTACCAAATTGGAACCAAAAAGCTTAGGAATAATCAAATGTTGGATGAATATGGAAGTTTTCTTTTTCTTTTTAAAAAAATGTTTGGTAAAACAAATACATAAATAACATAAAATATGCCATTTTGACCATTTTTAAGTATACAATTTTCATATTCACAGTGTTGTGCAACCATCACTCCTATTTCCAAAATTGTTTATCATTCCAGACAGAAACTCTAACCATTAAGCAGTAACTCCTCACTTCCTACTCCCTTCTCTGCCAAATCCCTGGTAACTTCTGATCTACTTTCTGTCTCTAAATTTGCGTATTCCAGATATTTTATGTAAGTAGAGTCATAAAATACTTGTGCTTTTGTATCTGTATTTCATTTAGCATAATGTTTTAAAAGTTCATGTTGCAGCATATATCAAGACTAATTCCTTTTATGACTGAAAGGAGCTGTTTTTATTTGGACAAAGGTGGGGTCCCTTTTTTCCCTTTCTAGCAAGTAAGGCAGACACATTCCTTAAACTCTAGAAGGTCTTAGGTATGTGTTGTCACATCAAAGATACTTTGGTGTATCTTTGATGTGACCTTGGGTGTGTAACTAGGTGTTTGAGATGTTACATCACTAAACATTGTTTTCATGGCATCATGTCAAAGTACTTAATGAGTAAGTAGGAAGTACAGATGACGTTCCATTGCCTCTGTCTGCTTCCCAGGATCAAGGATGTCTGAGTATCTGGGAGGAAGAAAACAACCAAGGTATCTAAATAATGGTGGTGGCTTATTATCATAGGGCAGGACCTAATGTGCACATCGGATATTATAGACTGCTCTATTAGGGGACATTACTGGTTTACTGCAGAAATGTAATATTTCCTTTTCTTCTCCTTTCCTTTAAGGTTTTATTTATTTTAAGCTTAAAACTTAGCGAGCAAAAGTGTTTTATGAAGACATTGTAAAACTAAGCTTTACTTGTAATTTAATTTTTACCAGGTTCTTCATTAGAAGCTGTAACCACCTGTGAACTATGTAAAGAGAAGCTGGAGCTTAACCTGGAGGATTTTGATATTCATGAACTACATAGAGCTCATGCAAATGAACAAGTTAGTATATTTTGCCTAATTTGGTAAGTGTCTATTCTATGCTTCAAGGACAGCTCTTGAAGAAAAGATTAAATCATGGTCAGAAACCTTGCATTAAAATAAAAACAACAATGATAATGTTCTTAACATAATTCTGTTACTGCACTAGGTGTTAGAATTTCATAATTTTTTTTTATTTTTCCCTTAAGCTTAGGAAAGTTGTTCCAAAATAGGGATGCCAACCTTATTTCCCCACAGCTGTAAGTTTTTTGAGATGCATAAATGATACAGTTAGAATGAAGAGCTCAATAATTTCCGCCTTTTTCTTTACTGAAGGAAAATTCAGGAGGTGGGGCAGATGTGTGTTTAAGGAGATTACAAGGGTGACTTTAGAGCCAAATTGTTGAAGTGTGGTTAGCATATTTGTTTAAGAAAAAACAAACAAAAAAAGATATGCTGTAAAGGGAATGCATGAAGTGCTTGAAAAACACTTTCTGGCCAGGTACAATAGCTCACACTTACACCTAGCACTTTGGCAGGCTAAGACGGGATGATTGTTTGAGGCCAGGAGTTTGAGACCAGCCTTGGCAACATAGCAAGACCCAGTCTCTACAAAACAGAAAACAAAAACACTTTTTAAATGTAGGGGTAATGGGTCTCCCCTCTTTTGTTATATTGAATGAGATTTACAAAATATAAAAACCATTTTGTGTGGCCGCCATCTCTGTTTAGTTCCAAAACATTTTCATCACTCTAAAAGAAAACCCTCTACCCATTGAACAGTTGCTCCCCATTCTGTGCTGTCAGCCCCTGGCAACTACCAGTCTGTGTTGTTTTATGGATTTACTTATCCTGGATATTTCATACAAATAGAATCATACAATAATATATTTTAAGTGTGGGAATAATAGATACCCTTTGAAAATCTGATTAAAACTATGTACCCTTCTTAGAAAATATATAAGACACAAAATCCGTCTCTAATTTAGGGGATTCCCAGATCCTTTGAAGCTAATTGCTTGGATCCAGATAAAGAATCACTGATCTAGAGAATGGAAACATTAAGCAGTTGATGTAGCATAGGTGCTACTCTAATGCCAGTTATGTTATTTTATTCTCCGATGCACTAGGTATCCAAAAAGAAAATGACTTCAGCAAGGCAATGTTTTAAATCCCCAAGGAGTTTTCTGTAGATAGCCGAGCATTGCTATTTAAAAACCAGAGGAAACATGGAAAAGTGGAATCATGCAGAAATAAGTATAAATACATAACTTGCCTTCTTAAAATGAGAGTAGGTTTCAAAAGGATTGTTTCTTCTGCCATCTTCCTTCCCAAGATGCTTCATCCTGTCTTTCAAAGGCAGTTTTTTCCTTTTGTTTTGGTTTTGGTTTTGGTTTTGGTTTGTTTTTTTGAGATGGAGTTTCACTTTGTCGCCCAGGCTGGAGTGCATTGGTATGAACTTGGCTCACTGTGACCTCTGCCTCCCAGGTTCAAGCGATTCTCCTGCCTCAGCTCCCTGACTAGCTGGGTTTACAGGCATTTGCCGCCATGCCCAGCTAATTGTATTTTTAGTAGAGGTGGGGTTTCACCATGATGGTCAGGCTGGTCTCGAATTCCTGACCTCATGATCCACCTGCCTCAGCCTCCCAAAGTGCTGGGAATACAGGCATGAGCCACCGTACCCCGCCAGTTTTTTCCTTTTTGATCTCAGTCAAGAATGTTTTTATTGTTTTCTAAGCATTTTAATGAACCATATTCTTTAGAAGTTTTAGGGGATACTAGGTGGAGTCATTGTAAAAACAATGACAGCCTTGATTAAACTTCCTGGTTTTAACTTGTTTGTTCTGTAGGAACAATAGATTCTAGTGGCCTGATAGCTACACTAATTTTAAGTGATTTGTTTGTATTTCCACATTAACCAGTGGCTTGATCTTTTGCAAGGTGATAACCATTTTTTTTTTTTTTTTTTTTTTGAGATGGAGCCCAGGCTCTGTTGCCCAGGCTGGAGTGCAATGGCGCGATCTCAGCTCACTACAACCTCTGCCTCCTGGGTTTAAGCTATTCTCTTGCCTCAGCCTCCCAAGTAGGTGGGATTGCAGGCACTCGCCTCTATACCAGGCTAATTGTATTTTTAGTAGGGACAGGGTTTCACCATGTTGGCCAGGCTGGTCTTGAACTCCTGACCTTAGGTGATCCACCCACCTTAGCCTCCCGAAGTGCTGGGATTACAGGCATGAACCACTGTGATTGGCCCCATTTAAAATTTTTAAAAAGTGTTCTGGATATATAATTTCCTTTTAAGTTCAAAAAAAGCAACAATAATTATTAAGTGAATCATTTCAGTTTTGGTTTTTGGTTTTTTTTTTTTTTTAGATGGAGGTTCACTCTTGTTGCCCAGGCTGGAGTACAATGGCACGATCTCAGCCAACTGCAACCTTTGCCTCCCGGGTTCAAGCGATTCTCCTGCCTCAGCCTCCCAAGTAGCTGGTATTACAGGCTCCCACCACCACACCCAGCTAACTTTTGTGTTTTTAGTAGAGATAGGGTTTCGCCATGTTGGCCAGGCTAGTCTTGAACTCCTGACCTCAAGTGATCCACCCACCTCAGCCTCCCAAAGTGCTGGGATTATAGGTGTGAGCCACCACAACTGGCCTCAAATTTCTTGAATACTCAGTAGACTGATAACCAGTTAGTTGCTGAAGCTGGTACTAAGAACATAGAGTTCTTGACGTCCAATGAACCAGTTGCCCAATTCAGTTTGTAAATAGTTCACTGTAAAAATTACAGGACAGATTAGATTTTTAATAATACTATATTTATGATTTATATTCATGGCTTGAAAACAGCTGTGGGCGGGGGAGAGAAACTTTTAATCTGAGTAATATGAACCCCTTTAAATTACCAGGTTCAGAGAAGTATTTAAAATGTGACAGCATTCGCATCTCACTCTCCCTTGAGCTAAATAAATACCTCTTGAAGCCACTTACTTTAGGGCTTCTAGACTAACTAGTGCCAAGTAGACATAAAATGTCATATACCCTATAGTTCAATAGTGTATAGCCAATCACTAACCAACATTATTTCTGTAAACCAATGTTGAGAATTCAGAATGAACAACTTTTGTTACCTCTCCCTTCTGGATTTGTCCTTTTTTCTTTAAAAATTTGAGCTTTTCTTTTGTTCTCTGGGGCACTCTCCGCAAGGCAACTTGGAAGTGTGAGCCTGGCAGCAGTCCTGAACCTTAAAAACTGTTAATTTTGTCTCAGCTGCTGCTTTTTAGGTTAACACAACAGAACAGTTTTGAATTGAAGAACTGTTTTTACTAACTACAAATTTCTGTGTGAATGATCTCTTACCTTTATTCATTCTTTTATTTACTGTGCCTTTAAGTTCATTGTATTACACAGAAAAACACTTGAGCTATCAGAATAGTTATAGTAGTATATTGGCATAGCTATAGATGAAATGTAATTTTTAACTAAGCTTATATAGCTATAGCCATTTGTATAATGAAATCTGTGAGCTTTATGGAAAACCAAAGCATTCATTCCACCATCAAATTATTTAAAAGTTCCATTTTTATATAAAGTCATTACACTAAAGAAGACTGTATGAGAATAAAAAGTAAAATTTTATGAAATTATAAAGGATAGTCTTTTTTCTTAATAAATGGCATTGTATCCCTTACTAGGAACTGGATATGAATACATTTCCTCTAGTTTATCAGTGTACTGTGAGTATCAATCTCAATTCTACTAATTTTTCATTCTCTGTATTTTTCTTTTCTCCTGTTTGCTTCCCTATTGAAGGCTGAGTATGAGTTTATCAGCTCTGGTCTCTACCTAGTGGTGTTACTGCACTTGTGCGAACAAAGCTTTTCTGATATGATGGGAAATACAAATGAACCAAGCACACGTGTCCGAGTAAGTAATAATGAAGTCGGGGAGAGGGAGGGTGTGATGCAGCAAGTGTTTGCCTTGGAAAGCAGATTGTTTTATATGTTGACATCTTATTTCCTTTGGGAAGCTTTTATTTTTTAAATGTTTCTTAAAAATAAAGATACTGTAGATTTAATGGAAATTGCTGTATTCTATAACAAGCAGCCTGATTTTCTCATAAAGTTATTTTAGAGAAAGAAGTAATTTTCTAGCTCTCGAAGGTAATTGGAATGTATTTCATTGAAAAACAGAATTGGAAACATCAAGGGAAAATGGGCTTTTTATTATTAAAACAAAAACAAAACCTGAGTATTATCACTTAGAAACCTGAAATTGAACTCCAAAAGCCAAAGAGTATGGGAAATTAACTTCAATTTATTTGTTACTGTTCTACAAAAGATTACCAGTGTACTAATTTTAAAGTGTCCATATTACAAAGTATTTTAGATATGGAATAGTTGGTTGTTTACTGTGTACGCTGTTAGCCGTAATATGACATTTGGGCTAGCTGTATGTTAGGTATTTATAAGTAAATGATGCTCTTTGCCTCAGTGTACCAGAGGAAACTTTATGCTCTGCTGCCTGGGCCATTTTGTGTAGCAAGGGCTAAGGTCTCTATATATCTGCCATTATTGTAGCATTCTGAACACTTCATATCTTGAAATGTGTTCATAAATATATCCTTCAGACTTCCTTATATAAATGTTAACTTCGGTGATAAAAATGTAGTAGAGTTCATGTAATGTTTTTATTTTGAACATTATCAAGTAACTGCAATTCAACGTATATAATACTCTTTCTAAATTAGTAAAATATTTTTCTTTATTTTATCATCATGTGGACATTATTCCAGTGAGCCAGTTAATAGATAATTATCATTGAAGAGCATTCATATTATCTATCAGGAGCATTCAGAATTTGAGCAAAGATCTCTTGACTTCTAAGTACTTTAGAAATTGTGAACCCTTAAAACCTTAATACCATAAAATGATTTCTAAAAAGGTACCTTAAGTCTTCAGAATGAATAAACCATATAAAACATCTAAGAACTTTTGAATTCATGTGTTTCTAAAAGTTCGTATTAAGTTTTAAAAGTGGGAAATTACAGAATGTTGAATGATACTCCAAAGTGGAAGTCATTAGGATTTTTTTTAATGTATAGAACCAAATGTATACTTTTATCAAATGTAGGTAGGAAAATATTGGTTCTTGGGAGTTTGTGTGTGTNGTGTGTGTGTGTGTGTGTGTGTGTGTGTGTGTGTGTGTGTGTGTGTGTTTGTGTGCGCCCACTGAAACTGAATTTATTTGGGTCCAAATACAAGGGTGGTTTTTTGGGTTTTTTTTCCTCCATTTCATAATTTTTTGAAGTGTTTATAAGCAATATCATTGGATAAAATTATTGTATCTGCTCCCAATTTTTAAAAACTGGTTTCTACATGATTATAAAGATTATATAAAACATTTAAAAATTAACACCATTAAGCTTGTGATTTTTGATGTTGGGGGGAGAAAAACCCCTATTTAAAGGCTTAAAATGATGTTTGACTTTTTAAGTAGAAATGAATCTCCTATACTGATTCTCTAGAGCCATTTGCAACATTTAAACTACTGTATTTCTTTCTGCATTGTTTCTAGTTTATTAACCTTGCAAGAACTCTTCAGGCACATATGGAAGATCTCGAAAGTAGGTGGAATTTCCCCTCCCCAGACTTGTTGAATTTACTTTTGCAAATTAAACCCAAAGCAAAACCTAAGTATATATTCTGTTCTGCCAACTTAGAGCTCATTTATAGACTTAATAATACCAGAATGATTGATTTGGGAAATATGGGTTGGGCAACTGACATTAGTTTTTTTTTTTTTTTTTTAAAGCATATTTTAAGGTATGGAAGGATGTAATTTTAACTGCATTTTACTTTTTTTTTTCAAAGAGAAATTTATTGTTGATCACCTTGATTTCAGGATTTATAATAAAAACGAAGGCATAAATCTTAACTACTAATCAAACCACATTTCTTAATCTGTTAGGATTTTGTTTTGTTTTGTTTTTGGTAAGAAATTTTACCTGTTACTCAGCTTTGTTAGATCATAAGAGATTATTCCTGGGCTTATATATGATTCCAGGAAAATATGGGACAGGGAATCCTAATTCTGAATCCATATCAGAAGCCATAAAGGGCTTTTGTTTGTGGGTTTTTTGTTGTTGTTGTTGTTTGGCTTTTTGTAGGTCCTCATGGACCTTTAATAGGTAGCCAGCGCTGCCAACAGCTCCAGTCTCTTAAGATCACATTCCAGCCTCAGGATTTCTGGCTGGGATTATAAGTGAAGGCACTTAATTCTCAAATCTTTACAGGCATCTGTACAGCCTATCCTCTTCTTAATGTCCTGTAACTTCCAGTGTGCTTCATACCATGTGGGCACATGTATTGGCTCTGGAACAGCTAGAAATTGAAGATTACCCCACCCACCCCCTACATATTTTACTTTTTCACTTTGTTGCCCATTCCAAAACACTACCTGAAGTGTGTTTTTAAAATATGTATTCTTCAGTTGAATACTGAAGAATTACTTTCTGTACTCATCTTCAAATTATTTGGAATGTTATCTATAGTGCGCACAACATTTTTACTTTTACAGAAAGCTCAGCATCATTTGAAGTAAGGTTTAAAAAAGACTTAGTCCTCATAGGAACCTTTTAATTCTAGGTAATCTAAATCATAGATTTTTGTCATTAATTCTATACTATCAACTTTTAAAAGGTCTTGAGATGCAACCAGGTAACATATTTTCACAATTTTAATTAGGATATGTGAAAAGAAAGGAGTCAGTGCGAATTCACTTGGTATTAAATTTTTTCTCTTTATACCTTCTTTCAGATCCCTTAGGTTGGCCTAATACAAAGGTCTCTGTTTTTTTAAATTACAATTTATACTTTGTCCAATATCATGATAGTAATTTGTTTCAGTGTATGTTTTCCCCAGATTTCTCCATTTTAAAAAACTAACATTCTCGTTTAAAATTCGATTTCTTAAACATAGTATTGTCTACTCCTAACATGTGGGAAGAGAAAGATGAAGGTGAAATATGTCCAAACTCAAATGAGCATGAAAGACAAGGGGCAAGTTAACCCCTAAATATCAGAGTATTAATACATTCTGAAATGGGTTCTGACTAAATTGTCCTCTCCTGTAGAGTTAAATGGAAAAACACAAGAAGTTCCTTAATAAGCTATATAATCTTTTAGTTTGGTATTTCTCAGTGATACAGCATAAGAGTTTATATCAGTCATGAGTTAGTTATATGCTTGTGTCATTTATTAAATGGATTTAAATCTATTAGTGTTGCATAGTTTTTCTGTGCTTTGCCCTAGGTTGATTCTGTTTGTTGGATGCTCTTAATTTGTCCAGTGTAAATATAAATAGAGAGTGCATTAAGCCTTTTTGCCCTTGATAATGGGGGAAAGATGCTGGTTAGATGTTTATTTTAGTGAGCTTGCATTTTCTTTCACATGCAAAGCAGTTCACAGAATTCATAGTTTTATACTTACTATGTCTTTCCTAAAGACACCGAGGATGCTTTATTTTTAACTCTTGAGCCACTAGTGACTCTTGAATAAATTGAGGTCAGAAATGTTGCAAAAGTGATAAGTTTCTGACAGTGTGGAGAAAGGGGAATAATCAACAGTAGGTTTTTACTGAATCCAATTATTTTAATTTAGGCTGTGTCTATATGAAGCTTTTTTGACTTACTAAATGAACTTTTATCTTGGCATTGTATAGACATAGCTTTGATGTAAATTGCAAGAACACCCATAACCTCTTATTCTATGTACATTTCTTTTCATTCTCATCGGATGCATCAAACATGCAGCGGTAATAAGCCAGATTCTACTCAGGTGTGTGAGAGCACTTGCCTTAAGTTCACTTTTTTCCTAGTGTTTATATATCATTAGCTACTATGAACACAGACTGATCTCAGAAACATTTTAGAAGATGCTCTTGAACCACATTTTTAAGCATTTTCATTTTTATAAAAATTGATATAACATTACAAAAAGATGTGGGGGCGGGAGCATTGTGGTTGGGCATCACCCAGTCAAACCACCCTAACCCTGTCATACAACTTATCATTTTGATCAAACAGTATACTAAATTGGGATTTTTGTTTTTACAAGTCATTGCTGTTCTGGCTTCATATTTACACTTCCCATTCTTATCCCCCTTAAAATCATTCTTGATCATCCTGTTTTCTTTCAACAGCTTCAGAGGATGATTCCGAGGAAGATGGAGACCATAACAGGACATTTGATATTGCCTAACTTCATATAAGACAGATGGATGATCTGTAAACACAAATGTTTATTAAAAATGGCAATTAAATATAAATTACTTTTGTGGGGGAATGGCTAATAAATACATTTACTATATATAAAATGAATATATACATACACATGTATGCCTGTATATATATATTCATTCTCAAGTGTTGCTGAATTAAAATTCTGCTGGACTTTTTAACATAGCAAATCTGATGTTTATAAACTGGTAATCAAAAAGGTTTTTTTCTTTTAAGTAAGTGGGGAAGTATTACCCTTGTTTTAAATAAGCAATGCCTATCAACCCTTTTTTTGTGTTCTGATTACTGTAGTCTTATTTATGAAAAAAGGTTTGTGTTTTACTCTTGCTAGTGAGAAAAGTGGGACAAAATATACTTTTGAAATAAAATGCTATATGGCACCTAATTATTTTTTCTTTTAAAATGCCTTAAGTTGCAGTCTCATTTTGATAATCATTTGCTTCCAGTGTTTAAAAATTTAAAAAAGAATGGGGAGGTTATGAGAAGAGCATTATATTAGGTTTCCAAATTTAATTTGAATTCCAAATTCACTTAGCAATAAAATCTAATTTTTAAAAAGTATATAAATATAAAATGTATAAATGATGGATAGATTTTTGTATTGATTTGCAGAATGCAGATTATATTTGATAGGCTATAGTATGTAGATATTCCTTTTAGGAATATTACAGCTCTAAATTATATGAGACTTGCCAGTCAAATTCTATTTGGTTTAAAAAAAAATTATTGCAATCTTAAGTTAATGGAATATTTTTAAATCCCACATTCAGAGTTTAAAACACTGGTTTTCAATGTGTTTTTTAGTGTTGTCACTTCTTTATAGATAAATATATAAATAACCTGTTTGGATCCTGGTCGTTTCTAACTGTTCCTTGGTAATTCTGAGCATTTATTTGATGACTTAATATTTTTCACTACCTTTGGAGAACAGATGAACATTATTTACCACGAATGGATCTATACTGTGGTCATGAGTTGTGTATACTTCCACAACACTGTATTTTTCTTCTGTCAATACCCTTAGGATACACTTTAAAATACCTTAAGGTCTGATGTTATGGCAACAAACTACTTTTTCAAACCTAAATGGAACCATGTAATTTCTCAAGTGAATGAACAATTTGCTCACACTTAGTTTGTTGGTCTTATGTAAAACATTGGCTCGAAATAAAGTGCACACTGATTTATTTTACAGTTTGAAATGTTTCCTTTTAAACTGGTGCTCAAAGAAGACATCAAACTTCATAACCAATAATTTTATTAAAATTGCAAATCTCATTTTAAGCAGTAATATAAATGTTCTAAAATATTGCTCACCTCTTGCCAGTTATCTTTGCATTGTCTGTCTTAAAGCAAAAATATAAAATTTTAGGGTGGTAGTTTTAATATATTCTGTGGGTCCTTAGGGATGCTTTGAATTTGAAGTATATATACTTTTAATAAAATTCAGTATGACAATTATGTTTTGCTTAACCCATAAAACTTTATTTAAAAATTTTAACTAAATGGTACAAAACATTGATTGGTATGCATATAAGATAATTCTCTATAGTTTTGTCATTAAATGCTAAATGACAGTGATAACAATGGCTTAAGCTTTACAGTATTCTTTTAGTTCCCTAGTACCACTTAGTATTTAAATATTGTCATATTAGCTTCAGATTATCATGTAAATGACAGTAGAGGAATTAGAGAAAAGGCTTTCATTGGTTATCAGTTTTAAATTCTGAACAAAAGAGACCATACACTGCTCACTACAAAGAATGCAATTTTCTAAGAAAATGTAGTTTAAAATGTTACTCTAAATATCTGCCAAAGAATTATATTGTTATTACTAGCTAAAACCAAGATGTTGAAGAAAGCAGTTTCTACATTCTGAATGTAGTAAACAAGCCTGCGTGTGTAATCCAATTATTTCTTGACTAATGAGTAGATAAGGGGCCTGTTATAGATGTTCTGGTATATAAAGAAAATTAAAATGTAGGCCGAGCGTGGTGGTTCACGCATGTACTCCCAGCACTTTGGGAGACCAAGGTGGGTGGATCACTTGAGGTCAAGAGTTTGAGACCAGCCCAGCCAATATGGTGAAACCCTGTCTCTACCAAAAATACAAAAAGCCAGGTGTGGTGACAGATGTCTGTGGTCCCAGCTACTAAGGGGACTGAGGCAGGAGAATCGCTTGAAAACCTGCAAGGCGGAGATTGGAGTGAGCCAAGATTGAGCCACTGCACTCTAACCTGGGCGACACAGCGAGACTCATCATATATGTATATAGCACTTCATTACCAGAGGCCATGAAACCAAATACTGAAAATTAAATCAGAGTTTAAAACAGCTGTTTTGGAAGAGTTGCCATTAGGTAGAAAGTATCAAAACATACAAAAGAAAGTTGTATGGGAGTTGAGTGGAAGGTAGGATTTAAGAGCAGCACTGCCCAATAAAGCTTGCTATAATGAAAATGTTCTATGATGTATGTTGCCCAGTATGGTAGCCACTAACCACCTGTGATTTGAACACTTGACAATGTGGCTAATGTAATTGGGAAACTGGATTTTAAACTATACTTAATTTACTTAAATAGCCTCATGTGGTTAGTGGCTCATTGGACATTGTAGTTCTAGATGTTTGAGAGTGTTGGTTTTAAGTTGGACTTAATCACTTTCCTACCCAAATTCTACCACTCCTTTAAGAACTCCTTTAGAACTCTTAGTTGATATAATACGCCATAATTTTACTTTGCCTGTAGTTCTTCAAGGAGTGGTACAATTCGGATAGGAAAACCAGGGAGGAATTTCAAGGTAGTGTTCAATATTGACATTAGTAATAGTCTATCAATAATAAAATAGATATCTCAAACACTACACCACATCTCAGAAATGTAAAGCTCTTACAGAGCATGCTTGTGCTTATGTAACAGCTGGTGTAATGCCTGCATTTTCAGTACTACATAGCCACACTGTTAATAGTTTTGTGTCACTTTTTAGTTACTTATGTCTCATTAATGATAGTGCCGTTAATTGTGATGAGTGTTTTCGATTCATGTGGTCAATAAAAAGATTACAAAAGCTGGGACTTTGTTGCCATTAGTCAAGCTAGTGAGATAGTGTATCTCCCCATAAGAAAGTAAGATAATTGATGGGGTGTGGATTCAGGAGAGGGATTACTTTTCTTTGAGCTTCAGACTTCTAAATATAGACAATATACTTCAGTCAGTAATGGATCACATACAGAACAGTGTTCCCTTAGTAGACCATATTTTTACTGTGCCTTTTCTATATTTAGATACACAAATACCGTTGTGTTACAGTTGTCTGCAGTATTCGGCACAGTAACATGCTGTGTAGGTTTGGAACAAAATAGGCCATACCATCTGGGTTTGTGTAAGTACAAGCTGATTTTCACACAAGAAGATTCCCTAACTATGCATTTCTTAGAACGTATCCCCATTGATAAGTGATACATGACTAATTTATGTGAAATTTATACATTCTATCTTTCCTGTTTTTGATTTATTGATGGTGAGGAAAACACTCATTTCAGCTTTTTCATTTTTTTACTCCCCAAATGATTTTCACCTTTTTCTTAAAATGTACAATAAATGCACTGAAAACTGATCATTGTCACTACAGTTGTACTTAGTGTTTTTCTTCGGTTTTTGTTTACACAGTTTTCATGTCGTTGAAGGAAAAATTTATAAATGCTTGAGGAGAATGAAATACTTTGTACAGGACAAGGTACAAAAGGTACGGTGGCAAGAAAGAAATCCTTAAAGGGGCACTAGGATATATAAGTGTTAACCTAATTGCCAGCTTTCTCCATGCCATCCTGGACACAGCGATCATACTTTGTTTCAAAAGACTTATAAACATTAATTAAAACTTGAGTCATTTGTGATAAAATGGTGTGTGTAATGAAACTAAAATTATGTGGTGTGGGGTGTTAAAAGTTGTAAAATTTTCTTTATCTAAATCATAAAAGGAAATACACATTCTAGAGGAATTATCTGCCAAAGAAACAATTATCAAAGATACTTAAATGTATGGAATGTACTTAAAATCACTTATTCCCCATTTCATGTTTACTAATAAACATATGTGGTCAACTAGAAGGGAAGATACAGCAAGCAAGATAAATAGGCTGAGCTTTTATTTTTATCTGCTTCTTGGGCTTTAAGCTTTCCTTCATTCAAGTGACAGATTCTGCATTTGACGGGATGCTTAAAATCACTATATTAGATCTAAGATCATTTCTAAAACCTGTTTTTTTAATGAGCCTAAAGATTCTTTTCACAACATGAATACATAAAAATGTTACTGGAATAAGGAAAACCATTAAAGCTCTAATATCCAATGTCAAGTTTTATATTAAAATTTTTCCCAAGAATCTCTGCCAGGGCATTTTGTTGATGTCTTAGTGCAAGATTACCAAAAACTTACTCAAATTGAACAGGATACTCATTTTCTTCTCCAACTACCAAAACACAGTCTTCGTTATAAGGTGATTGGGGTGCGGTTGAAAAAACTGTGGTGAAACGAGAATCAGAATGTTTTTTGTACAGGAACCAAATGATTGCTCCCAAAACTGTCAAAATTACTGTGCTAGCAATCACCAAAGCTGATACTAAAATATGGTTATCTGAAAAGGAAAAGACAAAAGAACATATGGGAGATTAGGGTACACAAGTTGCAAGTATATTTTAATGAGCACAACTGTAGTTTTTTTAAACATTTCTCTGTTGAGAATTTCCCACACTGATGAGAAAACCAAAAATTGCACATTTGTTCCTATCAAGATTTATATTTCTTGGCCTGAAGAATATTACTCAAATTTTCTAGGAAGTTGTGCACTTCTCCACTCTACTGAAGATCCCAAAATGGAAATCACCCAAGTACACCATGCTCCAGTTTGTGTTCCTTTGCTTTACTTTCTAAGACTACCAATTCAGACCTACTGTTCCCTTTAGGAATTCTAGTATTTAGATAATGTGTTACATTATTGAGGTTTAATGGTTCACCTGGCTTTGGGGATTTAAGATTTGTTTAACTGAAAAAAACACCCAAGAGCTGCAGTAAAAGTACGTTGCTTTTGGGTGTCTGCATTCATTCATTCTTTGTGTGTTTTCCTAAAGTTCTATAAGTATGTACAACTTTGCAGTTCTTGCCTATTCAAACCCTTGTAATCTTTCTATAAGAATCCAGTTTAATAAATTGAGGAAAGTAACTTGGTTTAGGAGGACGAAAATACTTTTGGGCAGGTACTTGTATTATGTATAGTAATAGGCTAAAGAATGTGAAAATTTTTCAGAATAATTTTGACAGATTTTTGATTATTATATTCTTAATACCCATTATTTCTAACTGGTGCTTGTTAAAATGAGACCTGGAAGTATATAAGATTAGTGAGAGAAATCTGGCCAAATTATTTGTTAAAGTGAGGGAGAGCCATTGATATTTTTCAGATATTGACAGGATTTTTTGGGAGGAGTGAGGAAATGGTCACAAGTGAATTATCTTTTAATCCTGAAATAAAATTTGGTAGTAAAGATTTGGTAAGGTGTGAGGGTGGATTTGTTGGTATTATTAAAGACATTAAAATGAAAAAAAAAAACGCCAAGAATTCTGTAAACTGAGTTCAAATGGGGTTCTTCCCATTTGGCTACGGCAACCTCCGCCTTCTGGGTGCCAGTGATTCTCATGTGTTAGCCCGGGTAGCTGAGATTACAGGCACATGCCATGATGTCCAGCTAATTTTTGTATTTTTAGTATAGAGTTTTGCCATGTTGCCCAGGTTGGTCTGAAACCCCTGGCCTCAAGTGATCTGCCCCCTTCAGCCTCCCAAAGTGCTGGGATTACAGGTGTGGACCACTGTGCCCAGCCCCATAGTTTTCTTAAAATTAACATAGCCCATTTTCAGTGTAGAACCTTAACTTTACCAATGTGAACACACTTTATTTCAGTCTACTAATGATTGTACAGTAATAGCTTCATAATCAGTAGCATCTACGTTAAAAATAGGTATTACATGATGGTAATACAGAAAAACAAGTCTGAAAGATCATGGTAATTGAGAAATATTTACACACTAAATCATATAGCTTTAAAAGACCTGGTATCCTAAGAACTGGACAGCATCCAAGATGGGTGAGACACAGTAAGTATATATGCTGCTTTTATTTTCACATTCTGCAAGTGACCTTTAGCCAAAGTTGACTCCAGGGGTTTTAGTTAGCTGCATACTATTAAATGTGTGACAAAGTCAGTTGTCAAGGCAACTGATGAGCAGTGTATTAAAACAATGTGTAGTTTGTATCTGGAGGTTAGGATAGTTTTACATTAGGAAATCCATTATCTACCTCATTAATTAAAGGAAAAATCCATTGCTTGAGCGTATAATAGCTATTTACCATGAAATCCTACTTTTTTAAAGAAACAAAATTTAGGAAAAATACTTTTTAGCCTAACAATGTTCCTTACTTGAGGAGACATAACAAACACTGAAACAAGCTTTCACTTCTTTGTCATATCTTAAGCCCATTTAATCCATTTTCTCAACATTCTGAAATTCCTGTGGCAAAGGTCAACAATGATCTCTTTATGACTACATGCATAAACACGTGAATGTTTTAGTTCAACCTGAGGCAACTAGATTGTTAGCGGTCCAGACTTGAAGTTATCTCCTCACTTGGCTTCCTTGACTTTGCTCTCTTCTGTTTTTCAGACGACTGCTTCCTAGTCATCTTTGTGGACTCAAAGCTTTCCATGGTTGATCTCAACCATTCAAGTTTTGTATGTAAATCCATGTATAAATATGTGTGTGTACCCCCACTTTACTCCCAAATCCCTTCTGAATTCCTGCAAATAGCCACTGCCCAGTCATCCAATCTGGAAATTATAGACTTCCTCTCTATTAATTATCAAGACTACACATTTTTCTTCTGTTTCCTATTTGACTGCTACTTTCATGCCCTAGTTCTAAACACTGATCATCTGAGGACCGAACTATGTATAATCTACCTCAAAAACTATATGAAACATTTTGTTGGGCTGTAACCTCAGGTTAGTTTGAGTGCCAACTGTGTGCATTTAATTCTGAGGCACAGGGTTTAAATGACTTGCCCAAGTCCATTTAGTGACAGCAAAAATTCAACCCTTCACCTTGGTCCTGATTTGTCATCTCAGATAACCTGTCCTTGAAGATTTAACTCCCGTGTCCTCTCTAGTAACCTTTGCTGAACCCAGCTTGGACTAACTTGCCCTTTCCTGTCTGCTTGCCACACTAGGTGCATCCGACAATGGACACCTTAATTCTGTTGAAAGTATTCTTCCCAAGGGAGTCTTCCAGCTTACACTTGGTATGAAGGGGAACTCCCTGTTTGCCAAGATTGCAGCTACACTTAATTATTGGGTGGTTTTCCTTGCTGCTTCAACTCCCATGTTCTCTACCGTTACTCCTTAAAGTCAGACTAAGCCTAATCCCTGTCTATCTACATGACAGGCTTTCACTTTAACTTTAGGTCTTCATTCTGCAAACTCATGGCCTTATCAAATGAGGCCTTCCCTGGCCACCCTACGAAAAATAAAGTACAGCACCTCCCTTCTTGCACTGGAATTCATCCTTATCTACCTGTTTTCCCTATAGGATATGTCACTATCTCACATATTTTTGTTTTACCCTTCCCACTAGAATGTATGCTTGAGAGCAGGGGCTTTTGTTTTGTTCATTGCTCTGTCTTCAATGTCTAACTTTAGGAGAAAGTCTGACACACAGTATTTACTCACTAAATTATACACACATATTTAATATAGATTTACATACACATATATACATGTAATGAATTTAGAGATTACTTTTTCTGTAGTTTGAAGACCCTATGTTGCCAGATGTTTCATCTATTCATGGTTTTGAAGCCATAGATGTATTTTTTTCTAAATGTTCCAACTTACATGTATCTCTGTTTTTTCCAAAGTAATACATTTACATAGCTTAGAAATCAGTTCTAGAAGATACGTAATGAAAATACTGTGCTCCTGCTCCACTACTACTCACCTGAACATCCATTCCTTAAAGTTAACTACACTCCTGTTGCTTCAGCTATTTATCTCCATGTCTAAATAACATGCTTCTGCTACCTGATTTTTTAAAATGTAATGTAAAGAATTACATGTAACAAATATCTTAGGTGAGCAGTAGCATTAAGTATATTCACTTCGTTGTGCTACATCACCACCATCCATTCACAGAACAACTCATTTTGTAAAATGGAAACTCTACCTATTAAACTCCCATTTCTCCCTGACCTAACCCTTGGCAAAGAGTTTCTTGGTGAGGTTGACTACTTCAGGTACCTCATACTGTAGGTAAGAATTATACAGAACTTGGCCTTTTGTGACTGGCTTATTTTTCTTTTTTTTTTTTTTTTTAGATGGAGGCTTGCTCTGTCTGGCCCAGGCTGGAGTGCAGTGGAGCGATCTCGGCTCACTGCAGCCTCTGCCTCCAGGTTTCACCTAATTTTTTTTTTTTTTTTAGTAGAGACGAGATTTCGCCATGTTGGCCAGGCTGGTCTCCAACTCCTGACCTCAGGTGATCCACCCGCCTTGGCCTCCCAAAGTGCTGGGATTACAGGCGTGAGCCACTGCGCCCGGCCTGTGACTGGCTTATTTTGTTTAACCTAATGCCCTTCAGGTTTATGAATGTTGTAGCGTGTGTCAGAATTTTCGTGTCTTTTAAGGCTAAATGATACTCATTTGTATGTGCAGATTACATTTTGTTTATCTCTTCATCAATGGACACGGGTTGCTTCCACCTTTTGGCTATGGCAAATGATGCTATGAACATAGATACACAACTATCAAAGAGATGGGTGTACGGATATTAAAGACTCCTTGCTTTCAGTTATTTGGGATACATACTGAGAAGTGGAATTGCTGGATCATATGGTAATTTTAATTTTTTTGAAGAACCACCACACTGTTTTTCACAGAGGCTGCCCCATTTTACATTCCCACCACAAGAGTTCCAATTGCTGCATATCCACACTAACGCTTGTTATTTATTGTCTTCTTCCTATAGATGAATGAAGATGTAATTCCTGTATACACACAAACTCAACACTTTTCTTCTCCTCTGTCATAGTTCTATCGTAGTAACCCCCAAATAGAAAACTGACAAAGGACTCAGATTCAATTTTTTTTGTTTTTAGATGTAGTCACTCTGTTACTGAGGCTGGAGTGCTGCAACCTCCACCTCCCAGGTTCATGTAATTCTCCCTGCCTCAGCCTCCCAAGTAGCTGGGATTATAGGCACTCGCCACCGTGCCCGGCTAAGCTTTGTATTATTTAGCCCGGCCCATATCCAAATTTAAAGAAACAAAAGTTATTTTAAAAATTCCTACCAATAATAAAGGCAACTCGATAAAAATAATATGGGTGGCTGGGCATGGCGGCCCAACGCCTGTAATCTCAGCACTTTGGGACGCTGAGGTGGGTGGATTGTTTGAACCCAGGAGTTTGAGACTAGCCTGGGTAACAGGGTGAAACCCCATCTGTACAAAAAAAATTATCTGGGTATGGCGACCCACACCTGTAGTCCAAGCTACTTGGGAGGCTGAGGTGGAAGAATTGCTGGAGCCCAGGAGGTCGAGATTGCAGCGAGTCAAGCTCCGCACTCCGCACTCCGAAAATGGGTAAAAGCCTTTTCACAAAAGATATACAAATAAATAATCATCTGAAAGGTGCTCAACATCATCAGGTAAATGAAAATGAAAGCCGCAAAAAGATCACTACACACCTGATCTGAATGGCTAAAAATAAAGAAATTGACAATACCATCATAGGATGAACATGGAGCAAATGGAACTTGGACACGCTGCCAGTAGTAACATGATTTAAGCATTTTGAAAAATTATTCGGTGGTTTCTAATAAATCTAAATACATATACTTGCCCTATGACCCAGCTTTCTACTTTCTAGAATATACTCAAAGAAAATGAGAACATAGTCCAAAAGAAGATGTATGAGAATGTTCGTAGGCAGCTCTATTCAAATTAGTTTGAAACTAGAAGTGATCCAAATATCCATAAACAAGAGAATGGACAATATATGATATATTCATAAAGTATTATAAGGCTTAGGAAAAAAATTCAGTGAATGTGCACAACACAGATGAATCTTAAAAAAATTCCCAAGTCAAAGAAGCCAGACAAAACTACATATTGTAGAATATATTTAAAATGTCGAGTCTTATTACTAAGAGACCTTTCTACATTCTTATAAAAATTGTTCTACTTTGTATTACATAATTTTTAAAAGGGATCTGTAATAGTATTTTAATATGCCAGAATTTTGATATATTTTTAATTGTGGGAAAAATTTAAAGACCAAATCATCACTTACCTGATAAATATTTCCTTTTGTATGGAACTAAAATACGAAAGAAAATTAAAATTAGAATTTAATTATGCTTTATTATAGGATTGACTTTAAACCTGTTCACAATCATTAAAAATAAACCCTTTTATTAGTAGCTTAATATCAACATATTCATAGCTTAAAATCCGTATTTCTTTGCCTCATTAATTGTCTCTTGTCTGTTTTGAACTTAGTTTTTAAAGAAAGCTGTAGAGGGCTCACAACATGCATTAGCTTGGTTGGTGGAAACGAATATGGGATCTTGAGGAAAATACAATAATGAGGTAAAGGAAAAAAGAGGATTCTGGTTGGAGAGTATAGAAAACAAACGTCGTAAAATTAAACAACTGTGACCCTAACTACCTTAGTATGGATGTACTCACTATTTCTGATGTTTTGAAGTTATAGTTTAATTAAAAACTTTGTTTATGTAATTGCACCATGAGGTGCAGTACCTGAAAAGAACCAATATTTTGCAAAACAAATATTTGAAGTTGAATACTACTACCATAAAACTATGATGAACATTTTGATAATCACTGTAAAACTAATAGTAGTCAAGGATCCTGCCGTTGCAAGTAAAGAAAAGTACATACTTCCATATGTAAAGAAAGGAATTAAGCAGAGCAGGATGTGGAGTTTTGGTTTACAGTTGAAGTAGAAGGGGAAAATACTAAGTATGCAAAATGGGGAAATGGTTGCTTATATCATGTTTCAAGCACCCCAAATTCATATTTTGAAACATTAAAAAACAAAACAAAACTTTTTTTGTAGAGATGGTGGTCTTGCTATGTTGACAAGGCTGCCTCAGCCTCAAAAAGTGCTGGGATTACAAGCATGAGCCACTGTGCCCAGCCCACATTTTGAAAATTTAAGTTTCTTTAATGAGAAAACATTTACTTTCTAAAACTTAGAATAACAAACTGTAG
The DNA here is from genome assembly GCF_003255815.1 of Theropithecus gelada. Lineage (NCBI taxonomy): Eukaryota > Metazoa > Chordata > Mammalia > Primates > Cercopithecidae > Theropithecus > Theropithecus gelada. The sequence continues at coordinate 36,103,728 of NC_037680.1, forward strand.
TATTTTAATAAATATCATCAAAATACTGTTGTGGGCCAGGATAATTCTGTTCATTAAAAAACCTTCTGGGCTGGACACAGTGGCTCACGCCTGTAATCCCAGCACTTTGGGAGGCCGGACGGGGGCAGACCACAAGGTCAGGAGTTTGAGACCAGCCTGGCCAATCTGGTGAAACCCCATCTCTACTAAAAAATATAAAAATTAGCCGGGCGTGGTGGCAGGTGCCTGTAGTGCCAGCTGCCTGTAGTGCCAGCTACTCGGGAGGCTGAGGCTGGAGAATCGCTTGAAGCCGGGAGGCAGAGGTTGCAGTGAGCCAACATTGCGCCACCGCACTCCAGCCTGGGCGACAGAGAGAGACTCTGTCTCAAAAAAAAAAAAAAAAAAACAAAAAAAAAACAACCTTCTGATGGGTCAGAAGAAAACATTTTAATTCCAAATGAATTATAAACTATGATGTAGTTTTTGTTTGCCTAAACAAAAGATGTTCTTATGGAGAATCGAATTCCCTGTAAAGTAACACGAGAATTCTAGAATTATACATGATTATTCTTCACCACTTCTGCTCTCTTAAATCACATGCAAAGAGATTATAATAATTCCTTTAAACAAGAAATTTTTGACCTCTTGCAAACACTAAGCAGATAGGATAAAAGTATGCCTATTTCATGTGATCTGGCCTTATCTCCTAAATGTAAGAGAATTATAATTTGAGTTCCAAGAGACTTAAGAGCAAACCATCCTATAAATATATTCTGAAGTCTTATTCTCTATTTTCTTTTCTTTTCTTTCTTTTTTTTTTTTTTTTTTGAAACAGAGTGTTGCTCTTTGCCCAGGCTGGAGTACAATGACTTACTCACCGCTTACTGCAGCCTCAACCTCCCAGGTTCAATTGATCCACCCACCTCAGCCTCCCATGTATTTGGGACCACAGGTGCACACCACCATGCCCAGCTGATTTTTGTATTTTTTGTAGAGACGAGTTTTCGCCATGTTGCTCAAGCTGGGAACTCCTGCACTCAAGGAATCCACCGCCTCAGTCTACCAGAGTGCTGGGATTGCAGGTGTGAGCCACCGTGCCTAGCCTTATCCTATTTATTGAGGCATACTTATCTCAAAATTATTTTAAAACCAGCCCTACTTTCCCTGCCCCTCCTAGAATGGAAAAACACCTTCAGTCATACTTACTAGCTGTTTTGCATAGTGTTCCTTCCACAAAAGAAACTTCACAATTTCCTTTTTTCCATTCACCTGTCTTGATGTGCAGAAAAGCACAGGTGTCAATTAAATCCTCCCCATCATCTTGGTCTGTCCACTTATCAAATGTCATATTTGAATTATCAAACCACTTGAAACTCGCATCTGTCAATTAAGGAATATTTTCAACATTATGACAGTTTTAAAAGGTGTTCAAGTCGAAAAGTGTGTAGGATTAAAGGTGGAAAGTTACTAAGGTATGTCTGGTCTAAACTTTTGGTTGTAGGATTAAAATTAGGAGGAGGAATATATCCTGTGTACAGCCAAATCATCAAAAGCTATCAATTTAAGAGGTTTCTGAAGATGATTCAGTTTTTGCAAAAATATATACATGTATAATATTCTTAAGGGAAAAGTCAAGAAAAATAGTTAAATGTTAGTAGTAACCTTAGTAATTTCATTTCACTTGAAAATGTTTACATACGTACTTTATATTTGTCTACAGTGATGATACATTTATATACATTTATATAATAGATTTATATAATACATCTATTACATTTATATACATTTATATAATACATTTATATAATAGAACCGTGATAATTTACTCTATCCTTAGCCTATTAGTTGCAGATGCTAATACTAACTTTTATGATCATGCTATATTACAAAAATACTGAGCCTTAGAGCCACATTTTAATCCAGACAAGAATCAACTGTGGCTTTCATCTGTGCAATTCATTGAGCTATGCAGATACAAGCTGTGGTACGATCATAGCCGCACACTGAAAATGTAACACCTGGAGGCCACAGGAATCATCAACTTGAACTAGAGAATTGAAGAGCCATCAGTTTTACTACATTAAAAAAGAACAAAGTCACGTCCCACGAGGTAAATATCACTTACCATCTGTGTCATAAAACATGCCTAGTAGGATATCATCTGAGCCTTTCCATTGCTTTTTCAAAGTATCCAATATAAAAGCATTTTCTTCTTCATTATGTATGCTTATCATGTCCGCTCCTGAAATTATTTTAAAGAGAAAAAAGTCAGCATATTCTAGAATCAGTGAAAATCACTAGGTAAATAAAAATAATAAATAGTTGCTTAACTTTCTATATATATTAGAGCTGGACAATGAACTTTGATCTTACAGTTCATACAAGCTAATAAGGTTACAGGGACATGTCTTGGCTCTCAGCCTTGAGTATGATTTATGTCATTGAAATTACGTTTATGTCTCAGTATACCTAATATAATTTTTTTTTAAGGGATAGAAAACAGTTGTAGGGGCCGGGCACGGTGGCTCATGCCTATAATCCCAGCACTTTGGGAGGCTGAGGCGGGTGGATCACCTGAGGTCAGGACTTCGAGAGCAGCCTGGCCAACATGATGAAATCCTGTCTCTACCAAAAAAATATTAAAAAAAAAAAAAAAATTAGCTGGGTCTGGTGGCACTTGTCTGTAATCCCAGCTCCTCAGGAGGCTGAGGCAGGAGAATTGCTTGAACCCAGGAGGTAGAGGTTGCAATGAGCTGAGATCACACCACTGCACTCCAGCCTGAGCAACAGACTGAGAATCCATTAAAAAAAAAAAATGTAAAAAGGAAAGAAAGAATGAACAAAAAGAGAGAGAGAGAAGAAAAAGAAAGAAAGGAAAGAGAGAAGAAGGAAGGAAGAGAAAAAGAAAGAAAGAGAAAGACGAAAAGAAAAAGGAAAAGGAAGGAAAGAAAGAAAATAGTTGCAGGGGAAAACTTGATTTAAAAATATTCTAAGACCAGCAGAATTGCTATTATTTTATTTCACCTGCCTTGAAATAAAACCATATTGGCATGTTGGAAATTTCGTCTTGTTTTCACAGAGCCGATGTTCATGTAGGACTTTCTCAAAGGGAAACAACATATATGTATTAAGTACTATGTGGCACTTTAATAAGATTAATAATTTCAGTGTTTACATTTATTCCTTCTATAATAAATGTATATGATTTTGATTAAGGTATCCCTAATACAGTTTGAAACATTCTTCCAAATGTTATTGTTGAAGAATATAACAGTAATAAAAAGCACCTTTCGGCTGGGCACGGTGGCTCACGCCTGTAATCCCAGCACTTTGGAAGGCCGAGGCAGGTGGATTGCCTGACCTCAGGAGTTCGACACCAGCCTGGCTAACATGGTGAAACCTTGTTTCTACTAAAAATACAAAAAATTAGCCAGGCATGGTGGTGCACCCCTGTAATCTCAGCTACTCCAGAGGCTGAGGCAGGAGAATCGCTTGGACCCAGGAGGCAGAGGTTGCAGTGAGTTGAGATCACACCACTGCACTCTAGCTTGGGCAACAAGAGTGAAACTCCATTTCAAAAAAAAAAAAAAGTGTCAAAATAATTAGAGGCTCAATTGGGCCCAACAGCCAAATATATAAATAGCCTCCAAGCACAGTCTTTAAAAAATGACATTTTTTGGCTGGATGCAGTGGCTCACACTTATAATCCCAGCACCTTGGAAGGCCAAGGTGAGAGGATCACTTAAGGCCAAGAGTTTCAGACCAGCCTGGGTAACATAGTGAAACCCCGTCTCTACAAACAAACAAACAAAATAGCTAGCGCACATCTGTAGTCCTGTCTATTCAGAGGGCTGACATGGGAGGATCACTTGAACCCAGGAGTTCAAGGCTGTAGTGAGCTGTGATCATGCCACTGCACTCAAGCCTGGGTGACAGAGCAAGATCCTGTCTCAAAAAAAAAAAAAAGATATTTTTATTTCAAATATTTTACAATGTGAAGTTATAAATCTATTTCCTAGAGAACACTGAGTGTATGCTCTAGCAAATCGCCTTTTTATAATTTTTCCTTGATATACTCTTTTTTACTACAGTCTTACTTCATGGTCCTATGTAATCTGACTTCAGCACTTTCCAGGAGAATAACTAAGTGATTAAGAACTCTAAGCCTAAAATCCAACAGACCTGGGTTAAAATCCTGGCTTTGTCAATTATTTCCTGTGTTACCTTGAACAAATAACTGAAGTTAATTTCATCTCTCAATAAAATGATGATAATACACTACTTGATAGGTTTGTTATGATAATTAAAGCCAGGTAAAGTATATGGTGTGCTTAACCACAGTGCCTGGCACAGGATATGCATGTTAAATAGACCCTGCTTTGGACCATATTGTCCAACAACTGTCTTTCAACTCCAGGATTAAATATATACCCAATTCCACTGCCTGTAGCTTGTGTGTTGTCAAATAAAAATTGTACATTAAATCTTAGGACCCAGTTAAAAGTCAGATGTGACAAAATCAGTTTTTAAAGAAATTAATGAACACTGTTTACTAATTTGTGAAAAAACAAACAGAAAAGAGTAAGCCTTTTACCATGGTCAGTACACTGATTTCTGACATCCTCTATGCTTTCTACTTTGATGGCTTCTTGGAGAAAAATGTAGCAATTGTCTTGGAACTGAATCCAAGTAGATGAAGGACAGTCTATGTAGAAAAAAGAAGAACACTGTTAAATAACTTGAGAAAAAGAATTACATGAATTCCCAAAGATAAGGATATTAGATATTAAATTTTCACACACACACAAAGGCAATTTCCTTTGTTAAATCTTTATTAAAATAAGAAATCAACCAGTGTAACAGGAATTTGTTTCTCTGCATTATACATACTGAAAAAGAGAAATGTGCCAATGATTCTCTTCTGACTTTACAGAGCAAAGATACAAGTTTTTAGGTTGTTTAGGAATTCAAGGCAACAAACTATCTAGAAGACAGCCAATCAGGATTACACACTTCTGTTTGAAGGTTATCTTTGCAGTATTTAACAATTTCAAAAGTCTTAAGACTTTTACAAGGCCCTGTTGTTCAAATTATACCTCTAAGAACAGAAGAGAAAAAGAAGTTGCTAGCTTATAAATATTCACACAAGTTTTCATATTGCACAGGAAAACGAGACTGATGTTCTTATGAATGTCCTTAATTTAACACCTCATCAAAGTAGATTCTTTAAGGTAGTTCAATGAAATAGAACCATAACTCTTCCTCTACTGCTCTAAGGGGACATCTCCTTCACCTCTATCTTGGTCTCTTTTTGTTTATTATAAAGATGTGCATTTTTAAGCCTAGGCTCTAGAACCACTGTGACCCACCTAAATTTATTTTATATCCAAGTTTTTTTTCCTTCCAGCTGTTTTATAAGCACTTGAATTACACATATGACTACCTTGGGTTTAACTCTGGTAGGAATCTAGAACTCTCCCACAATGCTGGCTTAAAGATACGGTTGTTTTGCAGCAAACACTTTGCTTTGGGAAAATGTTCATTATGAAACATTAAAACAATCTGGCTATAAAATTACATGATACCAACATTTGCAAAGCAAAGAAGTCCAGAATAGAGTCAGGAATTGGAGAAGCCAGACAGCTTTGTAGGAGGAAGGTCTGAAAACAAGACACTTGGTTGAAAGTCTGTATATGGAGCAGGTAGATCCTTTCCCTGAGAAATAGCATTCAGCCATCTCAGGTTCATTACACATTTCTGCAACCTTCTTTGAAAATCTGGTCTTTATTCAGAGAAACTCTTATTCCTTCAAATCCACTTCCAGGAATTTAATCTAGATTTTCTAGTTGTTCTTAATGGGAGTATTAGTCTTCTACTCCATGAGAGTGAGATGCAAAATTCCATCTTTTATACTTTTCAACAAGTTATCAACAACTGGTCACCTATCTACCCATCATCCGTATCAGACATTTGCTGAGCAACTTCTACGTGTCAGGTATAATGCTTAGAATCCAGGCAGAGGGGCCGGGCGCGGTGGCTCAAGCCTGTAATCCCAGCACTTTGGGAGGCTGAGACGGGCGGATCATGAGGTCAGGAGATCGAGACCATCCTGGCTAACACAGTGAAACCCCGTCTCTACTAAAAAAATACAAAAAACTAGCCGGGCGACGTGGCGGGCACCTGTAGTCCCAGCTACTCGGGAGGCTGAGGCAGGAGAATGGCGTAAACCCGGGAGGCGCAGCTTGCAGTGAGCTGAGATCTGGCCACTGCACTCCAGCCTGGGCAGCAGAGCGAGACTCCGTCTCAAAAAAAAAAAAAAAAAAAAAAATAATCCAGGCAGAGGGTGTATGATAAAAAGCACAGTTACAGGTACCTAGTAAGGTCTCCATAAATATTCATTGAATGAGTGAACTAGGATGTAAAGGCAGATTTCTTCCCTCCTTCCCCTCTCTGCTGCCAGAGACATGACAGAGGACACAGCAGTCATTTCCAGAATAAAACTCAAACTGAAAGTCAAAAGGGCAGAGGCTCTAAATTACAAACTTCAATTACTCTTTCTCTTCTTTTTTCCCTCTTTTACTTTCGTCTGGTTCCTTTTATTGCTCTTTTTCTTTTACCTTATGGATTTTTTAAAAAATGAAATGGAAACAGACTGCATTACCACACTGAATGACATCTGAAACACTTTTATAAATCATTGGCAATTATTGAACCACAGGTTCAGAAATGCACTTTTGTATTATTTCTAGTCAAAACTACAGATACTGTTTTCTACTTATAACAAATAACTCGACAATATACAAAAATGAATTTTTGAAATACCATTTATATAAAATAAAATATGTGTAATAAGTCCACAAAAATATAATCAACACCCAAGTCAAGCACTTATAGTTCTTTTTTTTAATCTTTTGCTCTTGGCATGCTGTGAAAACATGTAGTTCTTATACTTTATAAATTAAAACGATTCGAAGATATGATCTCTAAAACACTGATTAAGGTATATGCTTATTTCAGCGGCAGCTCATGTGTCAATTCTCCATGAAGTGTCTCAGCCTTATCTTCCTCTAACCTATGACTCCTCTGAACATCTGTAGGACTTTTAAACTGCATTATGCATGAGAGGCCTTTTCTGGCAACAAGGACTAAAGACAGGCTCAGGCTACAAGATGATAGATTTATTGTACAGATACGTGGCCAATAAGAAAACTGAGGATACTATCTCAACAGTCAAATAGGCTTAGCGTTCATATACGAGGCCCTATATTGGGCTGATGCCTACCTAGAGTAGTCAGCTTTTGATTAAGGAAATTATCCTTATTCCAATTAGTTGTGGCTAGGGTTTTGAAAATAATATGGCACAAATCATAAGAACTATGGGTAGTCATTCTTCTTTGGAAAAGGCAATGTGTTACCCTCTGACGGCCTATACACGTTTACATAGCACTCATTAGATCCTGCTTTATATAGCGGCTATCTGATATGCATCCTGCTTTCCCAAATGATTGTTAACTCCACGACAGCAAAGATCATGTCTGAGATCTAATTGTATTCTCAATAATAACTATCCTTCTGCCTTGAACATAACACTGGAAGGGATGCATAGAAGTGGGTCAATACAGGACTCTGGTTAAGCCCATTAGGTTGTAGAGAAAAGTCTGGCTCTGACTACACAATCTTGGACATGTTATTTAACCTTACTGTGTCCCGGTTTCCTTATCTGTATAATGGGAATAACAGTACCTATGTGAGGGGGTTGCTGTTAAAAAATTGTGCTAGGTGCTTAGGATTCCACAGTGAACAAAAAGGAAAAAAATTCCTATCCTCCTGGAAATTTATGTTCTAGTTGAGGCAGATATGCAAAAGGAAGACAAATATGTAAAAAAATATGTTAGATGGTGTATTGTGGTCTATTGCTATGTAAAAAATGAGCAGCTTAAAACAAGAAACACTTATTATACACAGTTTCTCAGGGTCAGGAATTCAGAAGCAGTTGCTTGTCTGGGTGATTCTGGCTTGGGGTCTCTATGAAGTTACAGTGAAGATGCTGGCTAGGGCTGCAGCCATCTGAATACTGAACTGGAGCTAGTAGGTCAGCTTCAAGGAGGCTCACTCATATGGGTGGTGAGCTGGTACTGGCTGTGGGCAGGACACCACAGTTCCTCACCACGTGGACTTCTACATAGGGGTGCTTGAGGGTCCTTATGACATGGCAGGTAGCTTCTCCCAGAGTGAGTGATTCAAAGGAGGGCAAAGGTGGACATGCAGTGCTTCATATAATCCAGCCTTGATTGTCACACTGTATTATCCTACTGGTTATTGTGTTAGTCAGGGTTCTCCAGAGAAACAGAGAACCAACTCTCTCTGTGTGTGTGTGTGTGTGTGTGTGTGTGTGTGTGTGTGTGTGTGTGT